>NC_012874.2:51661334-51662374 GCF_000003195.3 Sorghum bicolor
ATCTATCTAACATACACACACACACACATACTATATATTTATATATATTTTATATAATATATAAATATCACTTTTTTAATATATATATATATATATATATATATATATATATATATATATATATATATATATATATATATATATATATATATATATATATATATATATATATATATATATATATATATATATATATATATATATATATATATATATATATATATATATATATATATATATATATATATATATATATATATATATATATATATATATATATATATATATATATATATATATATATATATATATATATATATATATATATATATATATATATATATATATATATATATATATAGGGAGAGTATACTCTGTAGGTAGCTACAAAAATATGTTATTCTGTAGCCACCTCCATTTACGATAATATGTATACATATTTACGATAGTTATGTTACTATAACACATAGAGATATCTACCGTAATGTTATAGTAAACCACTTAGTAAGGAGTTACTATAATATTGTAAATTAATATAGTAATTATCGTAACTCAAATTGGCTACAAAATAAGTTATTTTGTAGCCAGCTACAGAGTAATAGTTATATATATATCATAACAAGAATTGATCAGGTGAAATTATTATCAAATTTATTTCTTCCGGTACTACCCTATTTGATGATTTCACCACTCAGCTTAAAATCATATTTGTTGATCTTTTAGTCCATTTTCAGATTTGCTTTTGGTACAGTGCACCCTAGTAATTCTATTAGTGATGCGGTATGGTGGTCAAGCTCGGCCAAGCTATGTGCCAACATCATAATTAATCAGTCACAACTCTTTGGACCAAAATCTAGCATTTTCCTACTCTTAGAACTTGGAGCAATTGCACTAGACTGCAGTCACCACTGTGCTTCCTTGTCGCTTGTCGGGATCAGTACCTATAGCATCAGGGGTCGGGTACGGTGAGGAAGCATTTCTCCCGCCCAACCATATGCTCTTCTCAGATTTCATCAATTTTCGCTGATTATATTGCATGC
>NC_012874.2:51662474-51736810 GCF_000003195.3 Sorghum bicolor
ATATATATAGCAGTGGACATCATATTTAGCGACGGACAATTCGACGGTCTGACTTTTAGCACGGATAGCCTCTTAGAGCTTTTAGCAACGGATAGTCCATCGCAATAAGAACTTTTAGCAACGGATAGTCCATCAAGCTCAAATCAAATAGGTAAAAAAAATAAAAGCTGATCTAAAGGTATAGCTAATGATCAAATATTAGTCATACCTTGATTCACATACACATAAGTAATGACATTCAAAAGTGATCACATTATCATACATTGATTCATGTATCGAACAAGTACATTATATACATATAATGTCATTTAACATCAAACTAGTCACTTAACGTGACGAGTAAATAATTTGTCAGAAACTACTGTGACAATCAACTCTCTTGTTGATCTTGTTCTTCACCTGCTCAATCACATCAAGAAATGCTAACATGCCTTTAGCATAAAATCTAACATACCAAACATAGCACATAGTTTAATAATACTAATTTAAGGTGCACATAGTAGTTTGGAGCTTTAGATAAGTCAAAACTAGGTAGATAACCAAATTAACATATACTAGTTTACTAGTGACTTAATCGAAGCTAGGTAGATAACCAAAACAGGTTAGGAGTTTAAAAAAATCACAATGTCTATATATCTACATATTTATCTTATTTATGTTCTTCATGCTAAACTCTGTATCTAAGATTACATCTTTGCTCAAGTGGATCTTGCTTTGCATTATAAACAGATATATTTTGAAAAAGGAGCAAGCAATAGTGCATATTAAAAGGACCAAACAACAGTTCTTTTATCTAAAGTGAAGAAATCTGAGTAGCTAAAATAGTAGCAACTATTGTGCTATTGAACTTGCTGCACCTAGCAATTAACCGACTTAAAAAAAACTTGCAATTAACCATTGCACTACAAATCTGCAACTTGCAAGTTTTTGGAAGCTCGACATGTGAAGCTATAATTATACTTGCTGCCTATTGGTCCTTATCACCAGCGAGGAAGAGATAAGATGAGACAATGCAACATACACTGCCTATTGGTCCTTATCACCATGCCACTTTTCTAAAGTTGCTCTCTAGGTCATATTGTTCCAAGACAATCAAAAAACTGCAAGAGGCATGAAACTTTCTTTAGCAACCATCCAAGCACAACAGAGATGTAAAAGCACAAGCATCACAACTCTTAATAAATGTTGATACAATGTACCAAAAATTGGCAGAATAGTGAAGTCTTGTCGGTGTTTTCCCCACGGGGGGTCACACCAACGAGTGAATTTGTATGCGTGCTCCCTTTTCCAGATGGTGATGCAAAAAGACACACAAATATTTATCCTGGTTCGGGAAAGAGAAGGCCCTACGTCCAGCGGGGGGAGAGAGTTTGTATTATTTTGCACCTAAGTGCTTGTACAGGGGTGAATACAAGCGTGGTATGGAGTATGGAAGTTCTACTGCGTATGGGTGTAGTGTTGCGTGATGTCCTGTTGTGTTCGCTCCCGGGCCTCCCCTTTTATAGTTCCAAGGAGAAGCTCAGGGTACAAGTATAGGTGTCAGAGTAGGGGTCGATAGAGGCATGGCGCGCGGACCTACTCGAGGCCTCCGTACCGGCGCGGTCTCGAGCCGTCCCGTCCTGGTAGCCTGATGATGATTACGCGTGCCCCGATACCCTGCTCTGTGCGCCGTCTTGGACTGGTTCACCGGTTGCACGCCTGTATGGTATAGCGGCGGATACGTCGGAGTGGTCGCAGAGTTGTCAGTCGACGCCCAACCCTTCCCCAAGAAGGGAACATGTCTGGTCGAGGGTCAGATGCCTTGTAATGCCTTGGTATCCAGAGCGCTGACCTTGGATGTCTCGAGGGGGTCCTGATTAGACGTTCCATCCCTGCTTCCCGCGCCCTGACACGCTCTGGGTTGTTTGGTGGGGAAGGCTGCAAAAAGAATGACGAGACGGGTGCCTGTTCCCCATCACGCTTCCCATGACTGGCGTGTTAGGTGAGAACGCGACAGGCGCATTAAATGCCCTGGTTCCCGTGCACGCGTCAGGCGGCGGGCGGCGTCCTTGCGCTCGACACCTCCTGGTTCGCTCGAGCCTGTTTTCGTATTCGACGGTGGCTGGCGCTCGAGCCCTGATCGATTCGCCCGACGCCTCTTCCGTCTTCGAGGCTGCGGTTGTCGATGACTATACGTATGACCGACTAGAGCGTCGAGTTGAGGGCCTCGACCTACGTACGGGTAATCTCATTATGTGCATCAGTTAGGATACCCCTTACTGATACCCTCAACAGTAGCCCCCGAGTCTCCATTTGAGCGCTGGCACTCGAGTGGAGGCTTTATTTTGCGGTCGAATTTCCGTGGGGGCGCGCGAGCGACCCCGTGGGGGTAGCCCCCGAGCCCTTGGAGGAGTTTTTGACTCCTTCGAGGGTTATGTTGCCTAATTTGCAGAAACGCTGTTGACACTAGTGGTGGAAGATTCTGATTGGCTTGCTTTGCGCGGGGGTTTCGACGTACTCTCGATAGAGCGAGCGTCATCCACCCCAGATTGAGCTCCTAACGGGTAGTCCAAGTGAGAACCTGTGCCCCTTTCGAGGGGGTCAGCTGTAGCCCGGAGGCGTTCTCATAAAGCGGGGTCGACGTGGTCGGGGATGCTGGTCTCGTTCGATAGAGTCCAGTGGCTTGATGCCTCCCGTCGGGGGGATTCCTCTCGACTGTCTCGGCCCTACCTTGGACATCTCCAGCGATTCTTCGAGGCGGGCCTCGATTTTCGACCACTCGCTGGGGATCTCTGACTCTGGTGCTCGAGATCGGCTGTCGAACCCTTTCGGCGGGTAAGCCTGCGACCTCTCGAGGCTTTCATGGGTGCGTTCCTTGGCTTACAAGGGAAGGAAGAGGCCGCGGCGGTTCGCCTTTTTGCCCATTGGGCGCGCCTTTTCAGTCAGGAGCCGTTGCGACACGGTTCCGGCACAGAATTCGGAGCGTCCCGTCTGTGAGGAGGAAAAAGACCGTTAGGCGGCGCATTTATGGGGAGAGTTACCTCATTTATCGGATCTGTCCTTTGATGGGTTGCTGCCTATAAATATCCCGTGGCATCGCCGCCATTCTCCCTTCCGCCTTCTCCCTTCATCCTTGTCTTAGCCCTCTCGCCGTCTTAGCTCTCTTGCCTTCTCACGCGCGCGCACCCCCTCGAGCAGTAGCGAATCCGCCCTCCTTCTGTCCAAGATGCCCATGAGACTTGTTGCCATCGACGACTGGCACCCGTCGTCGATGACGGAACGCCGGTTGCTGGAGCTTGAGAGGGAGGGACTCTTGCGCCACCGCACATCGCTGTCGTCGCCGGAGTGGATCGCACCGGTGGCGGATCACCGGGAGCCCAGGCCGCCCAAGGGCTACGTGGTTTCGTTCGCCAAGTTCCACCGCCACGGCTTGGGTGCTCCTCCGAGCCGCTTCATGCGGGCGCTCTGCCACCATTACGGGGTGGAGCTCCAGCACTTCTCCCCAAACACCATCACCGCCGCGGTGTGTGAGGGCTATTTGGGGATGATGCCCCACTAGGAGCTGTGGCTCCACCTCTACAGGGGCGAGCTTTTCAACGCCCCCACTGGGACCACTGGCGTGAGGAAGCCTGTGCGGGCGGGATGCCTCAACCTCATGCTGAAGACGGGGAAGACGGAGAGGCCACGCGAGTACATCCCGGTGGGATTGTCGACGAACCACGCTGGATGGGACTCCCAGTGGTTCTACCTGAGGAATGACGACGATCTCCTTCCCGCCTACACCGGTCGCCTGATCACGGAGCGCCCGGAGAACTGGACGTACGGCGTCGTCCAAGTTCATCAGTCGTGGCTCGACCCCCTCCTCGACGCCTTGAAGAAGTTGCGTGTGAAAGGCCTGACCGCCGCTCTCGTCCTCTCGACCGTCCATCATCGGAGAGTTCTCCCGTTGATGTCTCGGCCGTTGAGGATGGATGAGATGGGCCCTGGCGTCTCGTCCCGGGACCTCGAGGCGTGCCGGATGTCCAACGAGGCTCCGGCGGACGACGAGGTCGCGGCCTGGGTCAGGGCGGCCATTGTCGGCGACTTTAAGCTGGAGCACGTCAATGGCTTCCCCATGAGGCCTGATGCGGGCTCGATCGACCTGGTGTGCTCTTTTCTTGTACATGGCTTTGATTCCGGATTTCTTTTGATCCCTTTTTAAGTTTGCCTTTCTTCTGGCAGGGGCGGATCGATGTTCGGTCCTCGAGGCCGCCAGTAAGGGAGGACGAGGTCGACCGTGACAAGCGGCGCCAGTCCGCAGAGAAACAAAAGTCCATCGAGGACTCTGAGAAGAAAGGAAAGAAGAAGAAGAACCTCGACCGCCAAGCGCTAGAGGCGTGTCGAGCTAAGTCCAGGCAGAGGGGGGAGCCTGAAGAAGAATCCCCCAGTGAGGATGATGGTGGGGACGGCGATGATGACAGCGACGATTCCGAGGGGATGGCGTCTCGCCTCGACCAGATCCTCGAGGGTCCGCCTCGAGGCGACGTCGACGCCCCGCGGATGGGAGCGCCAAAGAAGGGGCCAGGCGGATCTCACCGCCCCCGTGCTGACACCCCTCCTGCGCCCGCGACAAGTCGGGCTGCCCCGCGCCCCAACCTCCCCCTGCACCAAAGGCGGGTGGCCGGGCTAAGCCCCAGGCGATGGGGCCGTTGACCCGCGGTCGCGCCGCGGCCTCTGAGAAGGGAGAGACCGGCCGCAGGAGCGCCAATCCTGGCGCTCGCCAGGCGGAAGACGCTGGGCCAAGACCAGCGCCTGCCCTCGAGGGGCCTGGGGCCTTGACACGGGGTGGCTCGAGGCCCGCCGGTCGAGGTACCGGCAGGCGAGCCGTTCTCCCTCTGGGGTAAGTTCTTCGACGCTGTGACTCTTATTCTCCTGATTCTTTGCGTTTTCTCGTATAACGGTCTTCTTTATGCCCGTTCCTCTTTCCTCAGGTTGAAGTGGACGCTTGAGCAGGCCCAGCCTTCAATGGCGAAAAGGCTCAAGGTGGGAGCGACCTCCAAGGACTCAGGTTAGCAGCTTATTCATAGTATTTGTGTTGTTCTTACGTCGGCCACCATAGTGACTGACCTTTGTTTTGCGTTCTATAGGCTCCTCCGACCCTCAACCACCAACCGGCACCGAGAGCGCCCCACCCCGTCCCCTGGCGGGTGAGCCTGCCCCGTCGTCGCCAAAACAAACCGAGACACCTCGGCCCCAAGGGCAGGAGGGAGCCCTCGAGCCTCCCTGATTGGGGGTCGAGGGGGATCCTATTACCATAAGTGATGGGTCTGGTGGCGACGGGACCTCGAGGGATGCCCGTCCTATGGACGAGGAGGCCTCGACCTCTCTTGTCGCGGGACGGACGCCCTGGCCTACCGGTCTTCGCTCCATCGATGAGCAGAGGAAGAAGAAGGAGGAGGAGCGGGAGCAAGAGGCGCGGCGGCAACTGCAGGAGCAGGAACGTCGACCGGAGCCACAGGAGCTCCAAGAGCAGCAGCAGCAAGGGGGCCAGCAGCTGGCGGAGCCGCTTGATCCGCCCCAACCGGAGCTGGAAGTGCCGCAGGAGCCTGGAAACCAGGAGGAGGGCCTGCCGGCTTTTGGACCTCCGACCCCGGCGTGGCTCCGTCCGGGGGCGCCGGCCGCGATCCCTGCAGAGTCAGGGCGGGCGGACGGCGTAGTGGCGCTCGCCTGCATGATGCGCACTCCCACCGACCCTGATTCTGAGATCAGGAGGACGATCTACGGTATGGACGGGACCGCGCCAGGGTTCCTCCGGGGGCGTCGATCGTGGGAGGAGCGTGTCCCCTCCGAGGAAGATGAGATCGAGACATCAGAAGGCGGTGGTGGGAGCAAGACTGGGACGTGGAAAACGGTGGACGACGACGGGCAGTTCCCCTCTCTTGTCGACCTGTTCCTGCACCACGGGGGGTCTCTCGAAACCGTTGAGGAGCTCATCCGAGGCATCAAGGCGCGCGCCGACCAGGAGATGGAGAACTGGTGTCCTGACCGGACCCGCATCTGGGCTTCCACTGACCCATCCGAAACCAACATCTTTTTGGTTGACCGGAAGGAGGCAGAGAAATGGGAGCACGTCGAGGAGCTCCGCCTGTGGATGAAGCACACGGTGGGGCTCCTATCTGATGTGGTTAACAACGGGCTCGCACCGGCTTACTTTGTAAGAGTCTTTTAGCCCTTAATCCTTATAGAGCATTTGGTTTTGTGTGCTAACTGCTCAACTGCCGGCTCGTAGGATCTGAAAGAGACCTCCCGTATCAAGTCGAGCTTCATCCACGCCACGAGAGGCGGCTGGGAGCAGCTTCCCATCCTCAAGGACCAACTCCTGGAGCCGTAGGAGAAACTCCTCAAGGCTTATAAAGAGCTCTTGGTGCTCGAGGAGGAGGAGAAGGAGAGGGAGGCTGCCCTGGTCGAGGCTCGAGAGGTGTCAAGGAAGGCGGTGGAAGAGGCCGTGCTGCTGAGGGAGCGGGCTCTGACGGTCGAGGAGGCAGTGTCTAAAGCCCGGGAGGAGGCCCTGTCCTATAAGAACGTCGTTGCTGACCTGGACAAGGAGAAGGGCCTCCTCAAGACTGACCTGGACTCCCTCCGAGAATCCTACCAGAGGATAAAGGTGGAGTATGTGAACAGCGAGGTCGCCAGGAGCGCCACGGAGGAGGCAAAGAAGAAGGCCCTTGAAGACCTTGAGGCGGAGCGGGCTCGATCCCGCAGCCTCTCTGACGACGTCGATCGTCTGAAGGGAGAGCTGCTGGAGAAGAATGGAGCCATTGCTCAGGCTGGCAAGGCGATCGAGGATCTTCGTGTTGCCAACACTAAGCTGGCACGCTCCAACAAAGAGATCGAGAGGGCCAACACCAAATTAGTTGGTGAGAACACAGCTCTGGAGGAGAGTGTCCGCGGTACGTTTCTATTGTCGGATTTTCTTTTTGAGGTGTGCTTGGTTTTATCTAAAGTTTTTTTGCGTTGGCATTCACAGGGCTTAAAGACGAGCTCTTGGCCGCCTAAGTCGAGGCTCGCAACGCCAAGGCCCAGCTCGAGGGGGAGGTTGCTTTGAACCGTCGACTGCGGACGGCGATAAGCGATCTCTCGACCTCTTGGGAGGTCGAGCCCATGGACGAGTCGAAGGAGGAAGCGGGCAATGGCAGTTGTCTGCTCGGGCTTTTCCTACGATATGGAGGTGGTGTCTCATGGCTTTGTTACCGACATCTCCAAGACTGACGCGGAGAACGAGGAGAGGCTCCACGCCTTGATCGACGACGCGGAGGTTCCTGGGCAAAGGCTGGCCAAGCTATTTGAGCCCGAGGTACTTCCCCCTAAGACTAGCTCAGGCGCAGGCGAGGGTGGTGAGGACCGTGATGTGGACTAAGGCCTGCGAGCTTGCTCTGGGTGCCTGGGGCCCCTTGTATAGTACTCTGTTAACTTGTCTTTAAGTAATACCATGTCTTTAAGTGGTTTGTCAAATGTTTATCTGTCTCTCCGCTCGAGGCTCCTCTATTTCCCTTTGCGTCTATGTTTGTATTCTTCGTTTGGTCTTTTGTTTAAGGCGATCTCGATTACCTTAGGGGTGAGGGAGAGAGTAGAGTTTCCGTAGCCCGGGGGCGTAGGAGTTCTCAGGCTCGTCATCTCTCGACCCTTACGGGGCTCGAGGTGCCTCTACTATTCGACCATACAAGATTACTTGATAGGAACGAAAGAGTTATTTGGTTTTTTCTACGCTTGGGGGGGCACCCCCTTGCTAGCCCCCGATGGGGTATCGACTATGATGGGTCATAGTTGGTACTCCCTGTTGACACTAGCTAACACCACTTAGATACTAGGTTGTCATACCTAGCATGGCGCCAGAGTGTACAAAGGTATTTATAAATGTAAAGGCTCTCTAGAAAATAATCTATTCTATCCGCAAGCGCACAGATAAAACACCTCATTGTAGCATTTCACCAGGATAAGTATTCCAGGTATCGTTATTTATAATTTTGCTCAAGGGATCTCAAGAAGATGGAATTAAATCAAGGGGCAAAATCTATCAAGGCATAGACTAGAGATAAACTTGCAAGAACATGATTACTAATGAGAAACTCGTCACACAGTCATTTACTTTAGCAGGGGGTAAACCATAAAGATAATGATAATGAATTATAAGTTCATGGGTAGATAACACAGCGATTAGAAAATAGACTACTCCTCATATATGTAGGTGATGTCGGATTAGCTAGAGAATGGATTCTAAGTTATCTACTAACTACTAAGTCAAAATCTACTCTAGTTATCTACAAGATCATATATAGCATAAAAGACTCTTCATTCATGTATAAGGAACATTGATAAAGTAAATCAGAGCATCGCATGACTTACTCCACAATACCGGTTCTGCCTGTCCTATCAACGGAGGGTGGACTATATAAGAATCAACGAAGCTGTCACTATCGCGAACTACCACACGACTCGGCCAATAGGATATATTTGCAGATAAATAACATCTAAGCACCACGCTCACATGTGATCTATCACCTAACTCCCTCGCGTCAAGAGCTTAGCGCTTTGCAAACTTATACATAAACTCATTATCAATTAGAACTATATCAAATATAGAACTAGAGCAAACTAAGAACATAATAATTAGAGACATAATGCAATTAGAACAATAGAATTAGAGAAAGATATGAATAATACCAATCTTTATTACCGAAGATCCGAATCCAGAGCGTAGTGCTCTACTTCTCTAATTGCTATCTAATCAACCTCTAAACTTGAAGGATTAGGGAGTAGCTAATTCTAATTCTCTGTGGGAGAGAGATCTAAACCCTAACTTTGATGGCTACCTCTGAATAATGATTTCTCCTCCTCTCCTCCAGGGGCCAGGGGGTCTGGTTTTATAGTCCCCTCAAGTGAACGTGAGCCATTGGATCAAACCGACATAGATTGTATGGTTTAGATTGATCCTTTAGGTCGGTGGAGCGTTGTCCCGAAGCAGAGTCCTGTTTGGCCTCCAACCCTGGGCGGGCGCCCAAGGGGGGTGGGCGGGCGCCCAGCCCCCGAGCCCGAATCGCGTCCCGTTCGTTCCCGTGGCTTCTGGATCCTTCTAGATTGAGAAAAATTGCGCGGCACATAATTATCTCGTTGTAAACATGACATGTGGGCCTTCTCTCCATATTTTCTGATAAACCCCTGCAGAAATATATAAACACCAAAGCTCGTGGAATTCTGTCAGATAAAACCCTAATTATAGATGTTTGTTTCATATTGATCCTTTTTCATGTTTATTTGATTATTAATTTTAGTACTTAAGGACCGTCAACAAACTCCCCCAAGCTTACTCTTTGCTCATCCCTGAGCAAACAGCTAAACTCAGACGGATCAGGAGTTGCTTCGATGTTTTCTTTCCTGACAGGCACACATGCTTTTACATAAAAGTTCTTCCAGATTAAAGTGAAGTGTTATGAAGTTTAGTACCTGCACTTAAATCTTAAGTAATCGAAAGACAAAATAGTTAAGTCAAGCACTATCCCTCCTGTCTATACTTCACCTTTGTTCTAGAGTTTTTTTCATAAGTTTTTTTCAAAATAAAACTCAGAGTTCCCAGCAATGATTCTCTCAAGTCTCTCTATATGTAGTATTTGTGGATCCTTACCATGATATCACTTACCTATAGCTAATAGAATATTTAAGTGGAGCTCATAGGAGTGAAAAACAGCTCATACATATGTTGTCTAATCGAGCCATAGATCCAAAGGAACTCAACATATAATTAAATCAAGATGTGCATGTGTGATGGAGTAAATGGTAGTAATAAAAATGTATAAGTGATAATGAAACTTAGTTCTCATTGCTCCTCATATTGCTATCTCTCCTCTTCTTTGATCTTTGCTTTGGGAGAACATGGGCTATCTTTTCTTTCTTTTTCTCTCTTTTTTTTCAGGTGGGTAGTAGATACCCCTAATTCTACTGTCGGACACTTGTCCATTTTTTCCGCTCAAGTGGGCATCTTTGTACCCCTAATTCTACTCCGGATACTTGTCCATTTTTTACCTCTCGTCTCACTCTTTTTCTTTCTTTATCGAGGTTCCGGGCACTTGCACCTTTTTATTTCCTCGTATATTTTTGCATAACCCATGCCTCTTCTGCATTGAATCTTTTTAGAGAGAGAAAATAACAATACTCGGGACAGTGAGTGATAATATTTTTAGCAATTTTAATGATTGATGATGAATGCTGTGGTAGATGCGTGCAAGTGAATATCTTAATTTAACCACATGAAAAGCTCCTAAGGGTCTACACAGCTCGATCAAACTCAATGTAAATATAAAAGATGTTATAGCAAGTATGGCTGTGGTAGGTAGTTTTGTTATGCTAGGAACTCATCATGTGATTTGTAAGTTTTCAAAATAAATCTCTAGAACTTAGTGTAGTAGGAACAAGATAAACAGCAGCTCAACTTTATATTATGCCTTTCTCTTACCTAGACTTTAGTTTTATGCTTTCCAAAGATAGTAATTTCAGTTTTAGTAATTCCTGGAAGAATTCTAATATAAAAGCTAGGTACTTGTAAGTAAGCAAACAGAGCAACTGTTCATCATTTTCATCATGCATATTTTTGGTCTTTTTTATTTTTTTTTAGAGATTAAACTTAGCAGAAAAATAAAGCACACTTATCTACACACTCTTTTTATTTTGTTTTCATGTTTATATAGTGCAGTAAATTAAAGCAAGAATATTTATTTGGTTTTCTAAGTTTTTCCTTTTAAGATAAATTAAATAGTAAGACAGAATAGAATAAATAAGAAAAACAAATAAAAACTTACTCGATAAATTTGGGAGGAACTCCCCCAAGCTGGATGTTGACGTCGGTCTTACCCGATGTTCCAGAACCGCATCATGGTTGTGATATTGTCGTTCATTGTTGTTGTATCTTGTCTCAGCTCTTGTACTGCAGCGGCATGGTCCTGGTTCCATTTTTGTTGCTCTTCCAGAAGTCTTCCATGTTCTGCTTGCGTGTTCTGGATGTCGAGGAGGGTGTTGTCGGTACGAGTGAAGAAAGCACCGGCCTCTTGATAGTAGTCATTTGTGAAGGCGTAGGATGCGTCGGAGTATCGTCCTGCATCAAATTGGGGCGGAGGTCTGGATCCTGAAGCTCCATATGGATCAGTGGAATACCTGCCCGTATGAAAAGGCGGGTTTGTCCACTGGTGATCTTGGCTCTCCGGCCATGTCTCCTCTGTTGGCTCTTGTGGTTGCGCATGACGAGCCCATGGGTCTCGAAGGACTCGTGGATTGTAATCGCAATAATGCAGGTGCGCTGCTTCTTCTGGTCCAGGGTCAGCTCCATACCAAGTGCGTTCTCGGTGAGTGGTTATCCTTTCAGATGCCACTCGCTGTGGAGTTCTTTGGTTCACTGGTGTTGCTGCAATCTCAATCAAAAAGTTTTGCATAGAGTAGAGGCCAAGGTTCGGGTTAGGTAACCGAATCTTGCCTTTATCATCATACAACATATACATTATATTTCCCTCTTTCTTTAACATCCGAGCTTGTCTAAATGTGTCATAGCCATGATAAATTCTTAATTCTTCTATGAAGTCCAACAATGAATTTTCTAGTAAGTGAAGATTAGTGGCTATACGAGTGATAAGTGAAGTACATCCTACTGGTCCCTGAAGACTAGGTATACTAAGCCAATGTGAAACTAATAGTGTAACAGGTGAAGTAGGTACTTTACTAATAGCAACATATAAAAGTTGTAAATCTCCTACTCTTACTTTCCTAATATCATCGCGATAGAAAAGATTGTACCCAAGCCATTTGTGGAACATCCTAAGAGTGGGGTGTTCCATGTCACTGGTTCGGGCTTGACTGTAAAAATTATCTCTAGATATTTCTCTCCAAAACTGGTGTCTCTCAAAATTGGGTAAATCGGAGTCAATGTTCAGGATGCATCTTGAAGAGAAACCAAGATGGTCGCTCAGCTCTCTCCAAGATAACATAATTTCCTGTTTGAACATCCGAAAAACAATTCCCCCCTCATAGTATTGTAAAGTGCAAAGAAACTTGAGGGTGAGAAGACGAGAAACCAGCTCAGTTATATTCCAAAAATTTGTCCAACCCATCATCTGAAAAATTAAGTCAAATTCAGTGTCCATACCTGTTTCTCGTAGTAGGATTGGATCGATAGTAGGGGTGTGAATGAAATCTTTGTTCTTCAATTGCTGATAGACTTCCTTCTCTCTTCGGGTCTTTAGTCCTAGTCTCCTATCTTGAGAAGGACCTTGACTTGCTGACCTGATGAAGATGATGGAGCTTGCGTGGGTGTCGGGTCGACGCTCATCTCTGGTGGCTGTGAGGAGTGTCGGGCTGAACTCCTTGTACCAATGTTCTTGAGAGCCTTCCCTGCATTCTTCACCTTCTTAAACATCCTGTAAACAAAAGTTGGCAAAAACACAACTAGTGGAAAATTGTGAGAGAAAATGTTAGTGGTCAGCTGTCCGGAATGTCAGTAGTCCAGGGGTTAATCGTTCAAGACAAGTTTCTATTTTGGTAGAGCCTCCCCCTAAACAACTTTTACTTCCGCTTGGACAGCGGGATCACTACTTGCTAGGTGATAATCACTTTCTCAAAAGAACTCCAACCTTCCCTTCCACTCTCCTCTTTCTCTCTACTCTCTTCTCTTCACTACAAAAGCTCCTTCTCGGGAAACTGAGATTTGTGTGGTTTTCTGAAGTGTTTGTGTGAAGAGAAGGGGAGCTGGAGGTGGCCTTTTATAGGAGGAGCAGGGGACAGGGCGGGCGCCCACCCCTGGTGTCCATCCTAGGTGTGCTTCCTCCACTTGCTTCCTTGCTTTGATCTCACGCAGAATAATATTGTGTTGGTAGTGGTTGGACGGTGGAAAGATGTCAAGTGAGTGGAAACATATTGGTGGATGAAATTATATGATGGGATGTATGTGAGATGAAGTTTATGACATGTGGGACCCAAAGAGTGTGGGTCATGCTTCTAGAAGATCAATATAAATAAATATAATGCAGGAAAATCTATGAGAATTGAAACTTAATGAAAATGATATTGGAAAATATTTTTGTGCCTCCACAATAATTAATAAATATGGGTTGTTACACACCAAAAATATTATTTATATGGGGCCTTTTGATTATTATAATTATACTATGAATGTATAACTAATGCAAGAATTAATCATGCAAGAATTTAAATATGAGAAAATTAATAATGCGGATAAATACCGATTTACCTCCCGGTGAGGGTTCGGGATTTTTTTTAGGTCCCCCAAGCTGGACCTCCAAATCTTTTAATCTTCTAAGTTACCTTCCTCCGGAGATGGTGTCTCTAGTGGTTCTTCATGAACTTCCTTCACTGTAGAGTCTCTCTTTGGTCTGGGTTTGAATGTGAAGTGTTCTTCTTGACCGTTTATGTTGAACTTGATTTCTCCCTTCCCGACATCAATGTGGGCATTGGCAGTGCTTAGAAATGGCCTTCCAAGGATGATGGACACTTTTGAGTCAGGACTCATGTCCAGTACTACGAAGTCTACTGGCACAAGGAAATCTCTGATCTTGACTGGAATATTCTCGGCGATGCCCAACGGGTGTCGAACCGATTGATCCGCTAGTTGTAGGCACATTGATGTTGGTTCTAAGGTTGCATGCTCAAGCTTTTTGTAGACTGATGCTGGCATCACACTGACACTTGCTCCGAGATCACAAAGTGCATTGTTGAAGTGTTGGTTTCCGATCGAGCAATCAATAGTGGGGCACCCTGGGTCTTCCTTCTTCTTTGGTGGTTTATTGAGGATGGCCGCACTACATTCTTCTGTCAGCTTGATAACCTCAGTGGTGGGCAGTGGTCTCTTCTTGTTAAGAATATCTCTGATGTACTTTGCATATGTAGGTACCTGTATGGCATCGAGCAGAGGTATGTTGACATATAATTTCTGAATGACCTCTACAAACTTACCAAACTGCTCATCCGACTGCAGTCCTCTGTTTCTTCTGGGAAATGGCAAATAGTTGGTGTCGTAAAAATCTTTCCTCATTTCTCCAGTTCTTGGTGGTTGTAGCAGATCTTCTGCTTCAACTGGGCTTTCTTCTTCTATCACTGCTGGTTGCACTGGTGCTGATGTTCTTTGTTTCTCTTTTGGGTATGGTGGATCTCTGGTGGCTTTACCTCCTCTAGTAGTTATATTCTTTACCTACTCAAGGTTAGTAGCAACAGGCAGTGCAGCAGCTAACTTTATTAATTTAAGCTCTACCCTTTTATTAAGAGTGTTTTGCTCATCAAAGGCAGTTAGTAGAAAATCCATTTTATTGTGTATATCTTTTAGAGATGATTCATTTGTATCTAGCCTTTGTTTAACTTCATCATTAATTTTGGTTTGTTGAGAAATTATCTCTTTTAATGAAAGTTGCTTGAAAGTATTACCTGAATTCATACCTTTGCTATTGGGTTGACTCGAAGTTGGTTGATATTTGTATGCTGTCTCAATGGCCCTTTGATCTTCCTTGAACTTGGCCCTCTGGTCAATCCAATGGAGCAAATTTTCCATCTTAGTTGATAATACATTTACTTCTTCTGGTATTTCTTCAGTTTGATGACATTGTTGAGCTTTATCTTGGAACCAGCTTTGATTTTCTGCTATCTTATCCAAAAGTATCTCTGCTTTTCCAGTTGTAAGCTCCAAGAATGATCCTTTAGCAGATGCATCTAGGCACTCACGAGCCTTCTGGGTTAATCCATGGTAGAAGGTCTGCATAAGTAACCATGTGGCCATTCCATGGTGAGGACAATCTGATATGTATCCTTGAAAACGCTCCCATGCTTCTGAAATGGCTTCTGTCTTCTGCTGTTGGAAACTGACAATATTTCCTCTTAAGGCAGTTGTTTTGCCTATAGGGAAAAACTTTGATAGAAAGACATCTGACAAGTTCGTCCAGTTGTTGATGTTATCTTGATGAGTGTAGAACCACTTCCTCGCCTTCCCTTCTAGTGAGAATGGAAAAAGGCGAAGCAGTATGACGTCTTTGTCAACTCCGTTGATGTGGATTGTGCTTCCAATCTCTAAGAAATTCTGCAAGTGTGCACTGGCATCTTCATGTGCCTTTCCACTGAATTGTGTAGCTTGCACCAAATTGATGAGGTTTGACTTGAGCTCAAACTCAGGTATTCCTTCTTCTACTGCAAATTTTGGACCAGTTGGAATGTTCTCAAGGCTTGGAGCAGAGAATTCTTGCAAGGTCTTGTGTGCCATAGCTTCAGCAATTGGTAGCTAGCTTCTTCTTCTCTTGATTGCTTTGGTTCTGATGATGGAGAGTTGAATGTACCCAAAGTCAATCTTGTTATACCCTGTATAAAAATATAAACATAGAAAAACAACAGGGTGAACCTGCCAAAGCAGAGGTGCCTTGTTATGATTTCTCACTTAGTAGCTGTTTTATGCAATTATTTCTCTATAGTCTAGTCTAATGTTTTATGTGAATAATCCTTGATTGATTTTCTGGCTTTCCTTACCGTTCCTAAATATTACTCCTTTATTCCCCTTTACGACTTATTCCTGAGACTCGTATAAATCCCTGGCAACGGCGCCAGAAATGCTTGTTGACACTAGCTAACACCACTTAGATACTAGGTTGTCATCCCTAGCATGGCGCCAGAGTGTACAAAGGTATTTATAAATGTAAAGGCTCTTTAGAAAATAATCTATTCTATCCGCAAGCGCACAGATAAAACACCTCATTGTAGCATTTCACCAGGATAAGTATTCCAGGTATCGTTATTTATAATTTTGCTCAAGGGATCTCAAGAAGATGGAATTAAATCAAGGGGCAAAATCTATCAAGGCATAGACTAGAGATAAACTTGCAAGAACATGATTACTAATGAGAAACTCGTCACACAGTCACTTACTTTAGCAGGGGGTAAACCATAAAGATAATGATAATGAATTATAAGTTCATGGGTAGATAACACAGCGATTAGAAAATAGACTACTCCTCATATATGTAGGTGATGTCGGATTAGCTAGAGAATGGATTCTAAGTTATCTACTAACTACTAAGTCATAATCTACTCTAGTTATCTACAAGATCATATATAGCATAAAAGACTCTTCATTCATGTATAAGGAACATTGATAAAATAATCAGAGCATCGCATGACTTACTCCACAATACCGGTTCTGCCTGTCCTATCAACGGAGGGTGGACTATATAAGAATCAACGAAGCTGTCACTATCGCGAACTACCACACGACTCGGCCAATAGGATACATTTGCAGATAAATAACATCTAAGCACCACGCTCACATGTGATCTATCACCTAACTCCCTCGCGTGAAGAGCTAAGCGCTTTGCAAACTTATACATAAACTCATTATCAATTAGAACTATATCAAATATAGAACTAGAGCAAACTAAGAACATAATAATTAGAGACATAATGCAATTAGAACAATAGAATTAGAGAAAGATATGAATAATACCAATCTTTATTATCGAAGATCCGAATCCAGAGCGTAGTGCTCTACTTCTCTAATTGCTATCTAATCAACCTCTAAACTTGAAGGATTAGGGAGTAGCTAATTCTAATTCTCTGTGGGAGAGAGATCTAAACCCTAACTTTGATGGCTACCTCTGAATAATGATTTCTCCTCCTCTCCTCCAGGGGCCAGGGGGTCTGGTTTTATAGTCCCCTCAAGTGAACGTGAGCCATTGGATCAAACCGACATAGATTGTATGGTTTAGATTGATCCTTTAGGTCGGTGGAGCGTTGTCCCGAAGCAGAGTCCTATTTGGCCTCCAACCCTGGGCGGGCGCCCAAGGGGGGTGGGCGGGCGCCCAGCCCCCGAGCCCGAATCGCGTCCCGTTCGTTCCCGTGGCTTCTGGATCCTTCTAGATTGAGAAAAATTGCGCGGCACGTAATTATCTCGTTGTAAACATGACATGTGGGCCTTCTCTCCATATTTTCTGATAAACCCCTGCAGAAATAGATAAACACCAAAGCTCGTGGAATTCTATCAGATAAAACCCTAATTATAGATGTTTGTTTCATATTGATCCTTTTTCATGTTTACTTGATTATTAATGTTAGTACTTAAGGACCGTCAACACTCCCTTCTAATGTCGAGATTTGGACTTGTGAAAAAGTAAATTGCTCGAGGGGAAGACCTTATTTATTCATGCATTCGTTTACAAGGCCTTGGTACAGAAAGTACGTGGGAACATAAAGCTTTGAAATTCTAGGGGTAGAATCGACGTAGCTGTTCTATGTTCCATGCATTGGTGAAGATCGCCCCCTTTTCGTCCGCGAGCTTATATGTCCCCGGCTTCAAGACCTCGGCCACCACGTATGGACCCTCCCAAGGCAGAGTCAGCTTGTGGCATCCTTGATTGCTTTGCCGCCGTCGCAGGACGAGGTCGCCCACGTTCAAGTCCCTCTTGCGCACGTGCTTATCGTGGTAGCGTCGAAGTTTCTGCTAGTATCTGGCAGAGTTGAGGAGGGCCATGTCTCGATCTTCCTCGAGTTGGTCGACCGAGTTCTCTTGAGTCTCTTTATTTGTTTGCTCGTTGTATGCCTTGAGTCGAGGGGATCCATACTCGAGATCCGTTGGGAGCACCGCCTCGGAGCCGTAGACCATGAAGAATGGGGTGTATTTTGTGGCCCTGCTTGGCGTCGTCCTTAAGCTCCATAGGACCGAGGAAAGCTCTTCGACCCATTTCTTGCTGAATTTCTTCAAGCGATTGTAAATCCTTGGTTTGAGCCCCTGCAAAATCATGCCGTTGGCACGCTCGACCTGGCTGTTAGTTCAAGGGTGGGCCACTGCGGACCAGTTCACACGGATGTGATGCTGATCGCAGAAGTCCAAGAACTTCCTGCCAGTGAACTGAGTGCCGTTGTCAGTGATGATGACGTTGGGAATCCCAAACCAGTGGATGATGTCGGTGAAGAAAAGGACGGCTTGCTCAGAACGGATATTGGTGATGGGTCGAGCCTCGATCCATTTGGAGAACTTGTCGATGGCCACCAGCAAGTGGGTGTACCCCCCTTTCGCCTTTTGTAGAGGCCCTACTAAGTCGAGCCCCCATACCGCGAACGGCCATGTGATCAGGATCATCTGGAGAGCGTGGGCAGGCAGGTGCGTCTCCTTGGCATAGAATTGGCACCCGTGGCATGAGCGTACGAGCTCGATGGCATCAGCTACGGCCGTTGGCCAGTAGAAACCTTGTCGGAAGGCGTTCCCTACGAGGGTCCACGGAGCAGCGTGATGGCCACAAGCCCCCGAGTGTAAGTCCTCGAGGAGTTTTCGGCCTTCTTCTATGGTGACGCAACGTTGTAGGACCCCTATTGGGCTTCGTCGATATAGCTCATTGTCCTCGCCGTAGATTACATATGATTTGGCCCGTCGAGCGATACAGCGGGCCTCGGATAGATCTTCTGGAAGCTCGCAGTGGATTAGGCAGTCGAGGAATGGCGTGCGCCACTCGAACGGTCGACCGGGACGCTGTTCCACCGCCATTACCTCAGCTGCCATTGTAGCGCGTCGACGGTGTCGGTTTGATGGGCAGGAGCAGCCTCGACGCCAGTCCCCGAGCCCAAGTCGACGGATGGCTCGTCAAGATCTCTCGAGAACGCGTCAGGTGGTACCGTGCCTCGAGTCGACGCGATCTTGGCGAGTTCGTCGGCCGCCTCGTTGTAGCGTCGGGCGATGTGGACGAGTTCAAGGCCATGGAACTTGTCCTCGAGTTGACGGACTTCCTTGCAGTACGCCTCCATTGTCGGGTCGTGGCAGCTCGAGGTCTTCATCACTTGGTCGATGACGAGCTGGGAGTCGCCTCGTACGTCGAGGCGTCGGACTCCTAGCTCGGTGGCGATCTTGAGACCGTTGACGAGGGCCTCGTATTCCGCAACGTTGTTGGATGCGGCAAAGTGAGTCCTGATGACATACCTCATATGAACGCCTAGGGGCGAGATGAACAGCAGGCCCGCCCCAGCTCCCGTCTTCATGAGAGACCCGTCGAAATACATCGTCCACAACTCTGCTTGAACTTGAGCCGGGGGGAGCTGGGAGTCAGTCCATTCCGCGACGAAATCCACCAGGGCTTGTGATTTGATAGCTTTTCGGGGCGCGTAAGTGAGGGTCTCGCTCATGAGCTCGACTGACCACTTTGCGGTTCTTCCCGTGGCCTCCCGACTCTGGATGATCTCTCTCAAGGGGAAGGATGAGACCACCGTGATAGAGTGGCCGAGGAAGTAGTGCTGCAGCTTGCGTCGGGCGAGGATTATGGCGTAGATTAGCTTCTGGATCTGTGGGTAACGCGCCTTGGTCTCCGAGAGCACCTCGCTGACGAAATAGACCGGCCTCTAGACTGGCAATGCATGCCCCTCCTCCTGCCTCTCGACCACCACAGCTGCACTGACGACCTGGGTCGTCGAGGCAACGTAGAGGAGCAGCGGTTCTGCAGGTTGAGGTGGGACCAGGACTGGTGCTGAGGTCAGCGTTTTCTTCAGGTTTTTGAGGGCTTCCTCAGCCTTGGGGGTCCAAGAGAAACGCTCGACTTTCTTCAGAAGTCGATACAGTGGCAACGCCTTTTCTCCCAACCTCGAGATAAAACGACTCAGTGCCGCTAGGCATCCCGTGACTCTCTGCACGCACTTGATGTCTCGGATCAGCCCCATTCTTGTGATGGCCGAGACTTTCTCGGGGTTGGCCTCGATGCCGCGCTGGGAAATGATGTAACCCAAGAGCATGCCTCGAGGTATGCCAAAAACACGCTTCTCGGGGTTGAGCTTGATCTGGTTGGCGCGTAAACAGCTGAAAGCGATCTCGAGGTCCTGGATCAGGTCCACCCGCCGCTTTGACTTGACGATGATGTTGTCGACATAGGCCTCGACCGTCAACCCTATGTGCTTGCCAAACACGTGGAGCATGCATCGCTGATATGTAGCTCCCGCGTTTCGTAGCCCGAACGGCATGGTTACATAACAATACATCCCAAAAGGTGTAATGAAAGAGGTCGCGAGCTGATCGGACTCTTTCATTTTTATTTGGTGGTAACCAGGATATGCATCAAGGAAAGAAAGGGTTTCACATCCCGCAGTAGAATCAACAATTTGATCAATACGTGGTAATGGAAAATGAACTTTCGGACATGCTTTATTTAAACTCGTGTAATCGACACACATCCTTATTTTCCCGTTCTTTTTCTTAACTAGTACAGGATTTGCTAACCAGTCGGGACAGTGAACCTCCTTGATGAATCGGGCCGTCAAAAGCTTTTGGATCTCCTCGCCAATGATCTTGCGCTCCTCCTCGTCGAATCGGCGCAACTAATGCTTCACTGGCTTGGAACCGGCTCGAATTTCCAAGGAGTGCTCGGCGACTTCCCTCGGTATGCCAGGCATGTCCGAGGGACTCCATGCAAACATGTCAGCGTTCGCACGGAGAAAGTCGACGAGCACGGCCTCCTATTTGGGGTCGAGGTCGGCGCTGATCGTCAACGCCTTGCCGTCGGAGTTGTTGGGGTCGAGCGGGATCTTCTTGGTTTCTTTCGCCGGTTCGAAGCTGCCCGCGTGGCGCTTGGGCTCTGGAGCCTCAGCGGCTAGGGCCTCGAGCTTTGAGGCGAGCTCGGTGGAACTCTCGACTACCTCCCCGTACTCGACGCGTTCGACGTCGCACTCGTACGCGTGCTCGAAGGAGGAGCTGATGGTAATGACGCCCTTGGGACCGGGCATCTTCAGCTTCAGGTAGGTGTAGTTGGGGATAGCCATGAATTTGGCATAACCGGGGCGTCCGATGATGGCGTGGTACGTGCCCCGGAACCCCACCACCTCAAAGATGAGGGTCTCCTTTCTGAAGTTGGCCGCCGTGCCAAAGCAGACCGGTAGGTCGATTCGACCTACTGGCAGCGCCTTCTTCCCTGGTACGACGCCATGGAAGCCACCGGCGCTTGGCTGGAGCTGCGCCCTGTTGATGCCGAGGAGGTCAAGGGTCTCGAGGTAGATGATGTTGAGGCTGCTGCCGCCGTCCATCAGCACCTTTGAGAGCCGGGTGTTGATGATGATGGGGTCGACGACGAGTGGGTAGACGCCAGGGGCAACTACCTTGTCGGGGTGGTCCTCTCGGTCGAAGGTGATGGGGGTGCTCGACCAGCTGAGATACTGGGGCACCGCCATCCTTGCCGCGAAGACCTCACGACGTTCCCTCTTGTGCTGCCTTGCGGTCAATTGCGTCGAGGGCCCACTGTAGATCATGTAGCAGTCGTGGACGGCAGGGAAACCATCGTCGTCTTTGTTGTCCTCCTTTTCGCCGCCCTTCTCCTTCTTTGGGTCGTCGCACACGTCCTTCCTAAACCCCAGACCGTCGAAATGCTTTCTCAGCATACGACAGTCCTTGAGCTTGTGGTTGGCTCCTCCCTTATGGTAAGGACACAGCTCTTCTAGCATCTTATCGAAGATGCCCCCATCTGTAGGGCCTCGAGGCTTTTTGCGTTCCATTGCGGCGACGAGATCATCGTCAAAGTCTTCCCACCTGAACGGCCGTGTGTTCTTCTTCTTCTTGTTCTTCTTGGGACCTCGACTGGGGCCCTCGTCCTCATCAGCGGGCTGCTTGCCTTTCCTTCCTTCACAGCTAAAGAAGGCGCCGACCGCTTCTTCCCCTGCCGCATAGTTGGCCACCATGTCCATCAGCTCGTCGACGGTCTAAGGGCGATTCCGGCCTAAATCCCGCACCAAGTCTCAACTGGTGGTACCAGAGACAAAGGCTAGGATGACGTCGTGGTCGGGGATGTGTGGCAGTTCGGTGCACTGCTTTGAGAAGCGTCGAGCGTACTCTCGAAGAGTTTCTCCTGACTTCTGCTTGCACTTGATGAGATCCCACGAGTTCCCAGGCCGTATGTAGGTCCATTTGAAATTACCCTCGAATACTCTAACCAAATCGACCCAGTCATGGATCTGATCAGCTGGAAGTTCCTCGAGCCACCTGCGGGCGGTGTCGGAGAGGAAGAGCGGCAGCTGTCTGATGATGGCCCGATCGTCTCCTCGGGCGCCTCCCAGCTGACAGGCCAGCCTAAAGTCTGCCAGCCACAGCTCTGGTTTGGTCTGACCGTTGTACTTTGCGATGCTGGTCGGGGGTCGAAACGGGCTGGGCAGCGACGTGCTGCGGATCGCCCTGTTGAACACCCGCAGGCCTGGTGGCTCTGGAGCCATCCGGTCCTCATCGCTATCGTACCTCCCGCCGCGATGGGTGCTGTAACCGCGCTCTTGCGCGTACCCATGCCGACGGCGACGATTTTCTTCGATGTCGCGTCGTGCGTCGTGTCGACGCTGATTGTCGACGAGGAGAACGAGCACGGTCTTTTTCCCTCGAGGGAGTGGCTGCTGATGGACTGACACCTCCTTCTCGTTCTGGGCTGGCTCATCGCGCTTTTCGGCGGTAGCTCCTCGACGTCGAGAAGCCGAGCTTTCGGCTTGCTGAACTACCGCCACCTGGAGCAAAGTCTGCACCTCGTCTCGGATGCGTCGAGCTTGGGAGTTCGACGGCTCTGGCATGTTTCGCAGTAACATTGTTGCTGCCACATTGTTCTGGCCTGCTCGAGGGAAACAGCTGACGGGCTGCTCAGGCTCTGCGTCTCCGACGATCTGCCAGTGCACCTCTCGAGCTCGTCTGCGGACACTTCCGCCAGGCGGGTAAGGTAGGTCCTGCTGGAGGATTTGCTCGAGTAGGACAAGGCGCTCGCGATCCTCGTCAAGCTTTGCCTTGAGCTCTCGTAGCTGCGCAATTTGCGCGGCTCTGTCTTCTTGCGGATGGGGGTCGACCTGACCGTCGTTCCCAGGCGTCCTGGGGTCTTCTCTCGCTGCAGGGGCTCGCCCGCCTGCAACGGTGTCTTGTGTCTCGTCGGTGGTTTCCACCGTTCCGTCGATATGGAACCACTCCCTAGTAGGGTCGTGGCTGTCGAATTCCGAGCCAGAGTCCGGCTCGGCGGCGTAGAAGCATCCGCGTCCTTCCTCCAGCAGCCGCTGCCTGAGGGAGGTGATCGTGTACCGTCCAGGGCCCAGGCGGCGGAGGCCTCGTACCTGCGAGAAGTCTGGTTCCTCGGATGCCCGTGGCCGTGCTTCAGGGTCGCGTGGGAGGACCATTGGTCTCTCCACGTATGTCTGGGCGTTTGGGCATATCGCCCTGGCGAGTGACGCTGTGGCATTGTCCAGGCCGAACGGCAAGGCTCCTCTTGAGGCGAACAGCCCGTGTGGAAGTAGCCTGGTGGTGGGGGACAGTGCGCGGGGTGCGTCACGTCCCGTCGTCGTGCGATCCTCGCGGCACTGAGCCGTCGTGCCCGTGGTGCGCGGGGCTATCGGCTCTCGTGCCGTCACCTGCCTGGCACGGACTGCTGGTCGTGGCGAGGCAGAAGGGCGATGGTGGAGCTGTCCACACCTCTTCTTGGACGGGGAGGCGTGGTGGTGAGGACGTCTCGGGGCCCTCATCCGGGTTGGCGCAACGCGGGCTCCTCCTGGCCCTTTGATCGAGAGCAAGATCATGTCATAGCCGGAGCCAGTAGACATGAACTCGAGACTCCCAAACCAAATCACTGTGGAGCGCGGAATCGGTGAAGAAAGAGTGGCCATCTGGGAAAGAATGGGAAATCGATGAAAAAACACGCAGGACCCCTACCTGGCGCGCCAACTGTCGGTGTTTTCGCCCGACGCATCTTCCGTCTTCGAGGCTGCGGTTGTCGATGACTATACGTATGACCGACTAGAGCGTCGAGTTGAGAGCCTCGACCTGTGTACGGGTAATCTCATTATGTGCATCAGTTAGGATACCCCTTACTGATACCCTCGACAAGTCTAGAACTACTAATCAAATTTCATCATAGGCCCAACAGAATTTCAGCAGAATTATGTTGAACTTTGGTTGCAGCACATAGATCATACCACTTAAACTAAGAAGACAAGAGCACACTATCGTACTACTCTGAAAGAAAGTAACAAACCTGTGACTATATCAAACCTATGACTATATCAACCACTAGTTCTATGCATGATCTATACAAACATCAATAGTAGTGCAAGCCTTTAGTGGGAAAATTTTCAAAACTTTTACTAGAGATACCAAATCATACCGTAGCCATTTATCTAATGCACAGTACATTAAACCTACATCCACCAAAATTAGTGCAGTACACTGTTGATATTTGGTAACGCAATAAGAAAATGATCCGCAAGCGCACGGATATCGGTGAGCATTTCACCCGGGAGGTTTTCCAGAGTATCGTATTTATATTTTTACCACTGGGAGAAAGGGTGCATCTGACTAACCAAATCTATTACTACTATCTCTTTAGGCTACAAAGAATGTTTCTCGATGTGAGTGATGTATAGAGCAGACTGCAACCGTAGTCTCGTTCTAACCTCGGTAAGGATGATCTACTGTTCTATTGGGGAGGCTCACGGAATCTAGACAACACAAAGGATGTTCGACCCGCACCTATAACCCTACCCGTCCTGCTAACAAGATATGGGATACAAAGGTAACTCAGAAATGTCACGTTCCTCGCTACTACCACGGTCCAGCTAGTCAGGGGATATCTATGAGTACCCTAGCCTAAACACCACGTTTACGCTAGCAAGTGATTACTCTAATACTCAACCGGAAGAGGATTAAAGTAAACTCATAAACCAAAGAACAATAAAGCAAGAACTTAAGTCGAATTACTGAAGAATCTTAGAAGCAAGCCTCGGGTTAGGAGACTTGATCCCGTAGGTACAACTCGGAGTAGACACCGACAGGCTGGCCTTCCTCCGATCCACACCTCCACTCTATCTCTCTCTCAATCTAGTAGAAACTAGAAGATCTATTTCTACCTTACATTGGTTGCTAAGCCTAAAAAGAAATATTATTTAGAGAAGAGGTTTTCCTTCGAGGGCACCCCTCAATCTCTATGATAATTTCTTGTCTTCTCCAGGGGCCAGGGGGTCTCCTTATATAGTCCTCCTCTATGTGTTTTTGGGTCGGTAGGCGAGGTGGTACTACATTATCTTTGATCTATTAGGTCGGTGGAACGTCGTGTGCGAAGAGAGTCCCGAAAGGCTTCCAGAGGGGGGCGGGCGCCCAGGTCCTCAGGGCGGGCGCCCTGGGCCTGGCCCCTTTCGGCCTCCGCTTTCTTCCCGTGGCTTCTGGAGTCTTCTAGATGGTAGAAAATTGCGCGGTGCATTGATATCTCTATGTAATCCTGACATGTGGGCCTTTCTTCCTTATTTCCTGATAACCCCCTGCAGAAATAGACAAACACCAAAACTCGTGGAATTCTGTCAGATAAAACCCTAAGTCTAGATGTTGATTTCATTTGGATTCTTTTCTTTGTTTATTTGATAATTAAATTTGATACTTAAGGACCGTCAACATACACCTCACCTACAAATTGCATTGCATAGCATTTTTCAAGTGTTTGTTCTTAAAAGACAGGAAACCACAAAAGTAAGAATGAGTGTTTTACTCCAGACTTCATCTCCGTGTAACATGTTAGCAGCAGCAAATCACACGGTAATGGACCTTTAAGTTCTTAGTTTGGGGAAATTAATTCACAGGAAATTGCAGGCATCATAGATCAAGGATCCATATCAATTTGGGGACCGTTTTACAGAAGCTCCTTCAACCAACAACTTCTTAGCAATGAAGGCCAACTGCTTTGATTGTTCAGGAAAATTAGAAATGCTTGCAAGATATTCACCACCTACTTTACCAAAAAAAACAATGGAGATATTTACCGTAATGTTATAGTAAACCACTTAGTAAGGAGTTACTATAATATTGTAAATTAATATAGTAATTATCGTAACTCAAATTGGCTACAAAATAAGTTATTTTGTAGCCAGCTACAGAGTAATAGTTATATATATATATATATCATAACAAGAATTGATCAGGTGAAATTATTATCAAATTTATTTCTTCCGGTACTACCCTATTTGATGATTTCACCAGTCAGCTTAAAATCATATTTGTTGATCTTTTAGTCCATTTTCAGATTTGCTTTTGGTACAGTGCACCCTAGTAATTCTATTAGTGATGCGGTATGGTGGTCAAGCTCGGCCAAGCTAAGTGCCAACATCATAATTAATCAGTCACAACTCTTTGGACCAAAATCTAGCATTTTCCTACTCTTAGAACTTGGAGCAATTGCACTAGACTGCAGTCACCACTGTGCTTCCTTGTCGCTTGTCGGGATCAGTACCTATAGCATCCGGGGTCGGGTACGGTAAGGAAGCATTTCTCCGGCCCAACCATATGCTCTTCTCAGATTTCATCAATTTTCGCTGATTATATTGCATGCATCGCAACAAGCACTTACTCTTGCAATCACTATGTCAAAAAAGCACTTCATAAACGCTCGTTCGCGCGCATAACAGACACTCCAGCATGTATCGAGAATAATATGTCTGTAAGGCTTTATTATAGATGCGCAAAACAAGCGTCTATATTAAAAATAAAATCTATAGACATACGTACCAACATACTACCGTGATTAAATTAAATACGCGTCTATTTGAACGACACAACATTCAAATATGTGTACTCTACATGGGTATCACTGCACCACAACCTTTAAACAGCAATGGACAATCCGTTGCTGAAAGGGGTGTACACCATTGGACAATCCGTTGCTAAATGCTATAGCGACGGACCACTACCGTTGCTATTGAAGCCGTCGTTATATATATATAGCAACGGACATCATATTTAGCGACGGACAATTCGACGGTCTGACTTTAGCATGGATAGCCTCTTAGAGCTTTTAGCAACGGATAGTCCATCGCAATAAGAACTTTTAGCAACGGATAGTCCATCAAGCTCAAATCAAATAGGTAAAAAAAATAAAAGCTGATCTAAAGGTATAGCTAATGATCAAATATTAGTCATACCTTGATTCACATACACATAAGTAATGACATTCAAAAGTGATCACATTATCATACATTGATTCATGTATCGAACAAGTACATTATATACATATAATGTCATTTAACATCAAACTAGTCACTTAACGTGACGAGTAAATAATTTGTCAGAAACTACTGTGACAATCAACTCTCTTGTTGATCTTGTTCTTCACCTGCTCAATCACATCAAGAAATGCTAACATGCCTTTAGCATAAAATCTAACATACCAAACATAGCACATAGTTTAATAATACTAATTTAAGGTGCACATAGTAGTTTGGAGCTTTAGATAAGTCAAAACTAGGTAGATAACCAAATTAACATATACTAGTTTACTAGTGACTTAATAGAAGCTAGGTAGATAACCAAAACAGGTTAGGAGTTTAAAAAAAATCACAATGTCTATATATCTACATATTTATCTTATTTATGTTCTTCATGCTAAACTCTGTTTCTAAGATTACATCTTTGCTCAAGTGGATCTTGCTTTGCATTATAAACAGATATATTTTGAAAAAGGAGCAAGCAATAGTGCATATTAAAAGGACCAAACAACAGTTCTTTTATCTAAACTGAAGAAATCTGAGTAGCTAAAATAGTAGCAACTATTGTGCTATTGAACTTGCTGCACCTAGCAATTAACCGACTTCAAAAAAAACTTGCAATTAACCATTGCACTACAAATCTGCAACTTGCAAGTTTTTGGAAGCTCGACATGTGAAGCTATAATTATACTTGCTGCCTATTGGTCCTTATCACCAGCGAGGAAGAGATAAGATGAGTCAATGCAACATACACTGCCTATTGGTCCTTATCACCATGCCACTTTTCTAAAGTTGCTCTCTAGGTCATATTGTTCCAAGACAATCAAAAACTGCAAGAGGCATGAAACTTTCTATAGCAACCATCCAAGCACAACAGAGATGTAAAAGCACAAGCATCACAACTCTTAATAAATGTTGATACAATGTACCAAAAATTGGCAGAATAGTGAAGTCTAGAACTACTAATCAAATTTCAGCATAGGCCCAACAGAATTTCAGCAGAATTATGTTGAACTTTGGTTGCAGCACATAGATCATACCACTTAAACTAAGAAGACAAGAGCACACTATCGTACTACTCTGAAAGAAAGTAACAAACCTGTGACTATATCAAACCTATGACTATATCAACCACTAGTTCTATGCATGATCTATACAAACATCAATAGTAGTGCAAGCCTTTAGTGGGAAAATTTTCAAAACTTTTACTAGAGATACCAAATCATACCGTAGCCATTTATCTAATGCACAGTACATTAAACCTACATCCACCAAAATTAGTGCAGTACACCTCACCTACAAATTGCATTGCATAGCATTTTTCAAGTGTTTGTTCTTAAAAGACAGGAAACCACAAAAGTAAGAATGAGTGTTTTACTCCAGACTTCATCTCCGTGTAACATGTTAGCAGCAGCAAATCACACGGTAATGGACCTTTAAGTTCTTAGTTTGGGGAAATTAATTCACAGGAAATTGCAGGCATCATAGATCAAGGAACCATATCAATTTGGGGAAAGGAGAGAACGAAGGGACATATGAGCAAAACCTAAGCAGCTAGGGTTACCGTTTCACAGAAGCTCCTTCAACCAACAACTTCTTAGCAATGAAGGCGAACTGCTTTGATTGTTCAGGAAAATTAGAAATGCTTGCAAGATATTCACCACCTACTTTACCAAAAAAAACAAGTGAGCCAATATAAAATGCCAATCTAGACCAATATTAAAATCTGTATACAACTTGGAATATAGTCAGACCCCATACATATGAATTTGCACCTCTGTTAACTGTAAGCATTTTGTTGGGTTTTAGACATAGGATGCACTGGAAGATTTAGTCAGACTAGACAAGACTTCAGACCTCATATATAAAGTAGGCATAAGGGAAACATTTGTGCAACGAGCTTTGTTTATTTGTAGCCATCTTGTATCATTTGTTTGAGGCATGTATTACAACAGCCTTTGACGGTATTACAACAGCTCGGCCAAATCATGACACAGTTTGGAACATAACTACTGCCGTCTATCATCAAGTGACACATCTTTCCTGTGGACATTACACAGAGTTAGGAAAAAAATAGCAAGAAGCCAATAACTATGATAGTGGAGCAAGATGGTAACAACAGTAAAGGTTCTTGGAGTGCAGGTAGCAAAAGACAGTGTATAGTACTCTGCTGGTTTACAGGGTAGTAGGGTACTCTTGTTCTCTGTCCGCCTCTACAAAGCTTGATTTATTTAGAACGTGGAGCAAATATAATGGCAGAAAGGAGGAAAATTAATCCTTCTTTGAAAACAATTTTTTGCGGTAGTACTTCATGATTGATGTATCTCGACTTATAAACACAAGTGCACTATAACAATCCAAGAAAAAGAACAGGGCCATTAAAATGTTAGCATTAACGCATAGGCAACATATCAGTATGCTGAAAAATAAAGTGTGAATATTTATACATAATAAAAGGATCTAAATTGGGGGTAGGTGAGGAAGATGAGCACCTGGCCGGAGTCATGCTTCGGATTGGGCAGATCCTCTAGCAGATCGAGATGTGGATAGGGGAAACAGAGCGGAGCAGATCCTGGAGCACGTCCTCCAGCAGTTCGTCGCCGTCAACCACTGAAACGGACTCTCCGCACGACTAGGGAAACTCGATCTGCTGGGGAAACTCTCTGGGCTCTCCTAGGGCAGGCGGCTGGCTGGTTGAGGTCGGCGGTGAGCAGCCAGCCAAGGACGACGGCAAGGGCGGGCAGCAGGCCAGGGCAACCTCAAAGTCAGGCGGCATTAGGGGCGAGCAGCCGGCGAGGGCAGCAGGTGCGGAGGCAGGCGGGGAGGAGTCGGCGCGATGGAGTGCGTGGAGGCGGCACAGTGAATGTCGTAGCGCATAGTAGAGGGGATTTTGGGTGGCTGTGTATTGGGTTTTTAGGGTTACAGGTGATTTTGGGCCAAAACTTTCGCGGAAACGGGCCGAAAACATCTTGCCATAGGATAGTTTTTTTAGCGACGGACAATCTGACTCTATTACTGATATATAGCAACGGATGATCCAACATAGAAGTAAAATACTTATAACAACGGACCATCCAACGAATTATTGATTTCTAGCGACGGAGGATCCGAGAGACACTTTTAGCAACGGATCGTTCAACGCTAATTTTTATTTTTAGCAACAGTCATCCAATGCTATTTTAGTGTTGTGGTATAGTGTATACAGTAAGGATACCTCTACAGACGTGATTGTTAAGCACGTCTGTTTTAGTGAACATTGTACAGACACGCGTACGGTACACACGTGTGCAGGTAGGTTAGTACTACAGATGTAAGTGGTAAACGCGTCTATTTGAAAGCTTATAGTAGCGACGCCTGTACAGTACATGCATTTATAGTTATGATATACTAATACATACATTGTTATTATGCGTTTGTAGTGTGGAGCACACTACTCTTGTTTTGTCCGCACGTTTGTAGTATTTTTCTTACCATAGACGCGTCCAAGCTATAAAGCCATTTGTAGTAGGAAAATAGTATTGACGTATTTCATGCCTACATGTCTGCAGCCCATAACACAACACTAATATGCACAGAAAATCATAGATATATATACAATGATATCATGGAAATGACATATATATACAAGATCAATCATAGCTGTTCATTACACAAAATACATAGATTATTCATCAAACACAGTACACAGATTGTATCTTATCTCCAATTGTATCGATCTTACATAGTTCATCACAAGTTTTTTGACAAGTAACTCATAGCTCCAAAAGCACAGATTGAATGAACATAATATATATACCTGGCACATGATCATGAAACTCGTCATCTTCCATTGATGATCTTTGACATAATAAACTCGACCATCTGCTTTCTAATACCCGGTATGTTGATTGTAGGTTTCATCGATTCATAATCCTGCAATTGCCAAAGAGCATCATCAGTAAACTCAAAACATAGTGTGTATGCATGAATAGTGTGTATATGCAAAAATCATCATATCAGTGCATCACATCACTTGCTAAATTGCCAACACAAAGCTAGTATGTATAGCAGATAGGAAAAGCTCCAACGAGCGCCATTGCCATTCCATGACCCAGCACAAGTACTCAATTCCACTATCTGCAACCTAGGGGATCAAGGCATTTCATGTAGATCATAGTAGCTAAGCGCTAATAAATACATAAGTCATTGCAGTTGTACCTTAGGGTCTTCACAGGCTGTTTGTGTCAACGCCCGTAGCAAGTTGTGGGCTGGGAAGAACCAACATCTCTGATCCAAACCTTTCTGCTCGTACTACTGAAAAGGAACACATGGTAACCAATTGAATTGACAAAACAACTTCACAACTCGAATAGAAGCACTACTTAGTGGAACTTTGAATGCATGGGTCAACGCCATCCTTTTTTGCCCTTTATTCATCTTTGCAGGTTAGCATTTGGTAAAAGCCCTACATATACATGAGTTGTTATAATTTTTTTGACTTCCACTAACATAATTAATAAAGAAATACATGGGGCAATATTAGGCTAAACAAAACTCACTCATCTATCACTTTTTTTATAGGAATCAATTCCGAGGTCGTGCCTCTATTAGAGTCGAGGTACATCACCTTCCTCCACTCTCGACAGATGATGACATCAACCCAGTGTCCACCACAGTTATGTGCAAACATCACAATCTTTTTGGTGGCAAATTTCCTTAGGCAGCTTATCAAATAGTTCACACTAAATGTTTTCTGTCTGCTATAGCCTTCCATGTTAGTCGTGTTGGATCAAGTATGCCAACAGGCACATTTAATTTCTTGACTTTTGTAATGAGTTATCTACCAATAAAGAAGCATACAAAATAAATTTAGCAAACAAACATATGAAGAGCATCCCTAGCTACAAATGAACAAGCCCATAAAATAGATGAAGTTGTACTTACAGCTAGTGACATTGCGCGAAGAACACCTTTATCAATTTGTCAAGTTTGATGAGGTCAAACAAGTCCTCTGATCCCAATGGGGAATGCCCGAATGGTTTCAAACATCAGAAATGGTCTTTCTTGTACTTAGTTGTAGTCCCTGTAGTCTCCCCTCTTCACATTCTTTTATGTACCAAGCATGAAGAGCAACACACCAAGGTCCTACCTTCTCAAGCTCTATTTTTGATAGGAATGACTCTCCATATTTGTAATCAACATTGGACTTCTCCCATATAGTAGCAGAACACCTAGGGTCACTCTTAGATGATTTGCTGGGTCTCTCCAACTTCTACTGCTTCAATTTGCTATTACTCAAGACTATTGTAGGCTGCTTTGTTGGGTTATCTACAGGTGAGCCTGTTCGCTGGTCTAAAAAGTTATGGCTGAAATTACTGTTGGCTGATTTAGTATGAGAGAAAAACACTGCTGGCTGGCAGAAAAAGTACGGCTGATAAGAGAAGCGAACAGAAAATCCTTGCCTTCTTCGTTCGGTCACCTAGAGTAGTTGTGGATTGATTAGGCTGCTCTGGAGCTGCATCGATCGACTTCTCATTGACTATTATAAAGTCCTTTAGATGGCTTTTGGAGCCCACACTCTGTGGAGGTTTTGATGACTTTGGAGGACCTAGTGTTACTAGAATCTGCAACCTCCTCCATTGGACCATCTTGCAAGGTATGTTCTGATACGACGGATTTACATACTCAATATGTACAATGGCATAATGTTCCATTACTTGATGATCATGAAGTTGAGTAGACTTTGGCTGTAAGGTACCCCTTGCTACCACCAGCTGATAACCTGCAGGATTCATTAATAGGGTACGCGGTGTTGGCTCTATCGGACCATGCACAATATCTTGATCTCGAGTTGCCTCATGATCATGTCCATCTTTGTTGTCGGCTGCCTCATCGTCTAAGGTACAACTTCTCTTTCAACCACCTATAGGGGTATGGGTTGTTAACGGTAGATAACTCCTAATTTTAACCGTCAACTAAACATGAAAATGGATCTATATGCAAACACCTAGTGGATATAGGATTATCACTAACAGAATTCTATGAGTTTTGGTGAATATCTGTTTCTACAGGGTGTCAGTTGAAAATAACCAAAGATGGCCCCCATGTTGGATTTACATAGAGAGAATATCGTGAACAACTCAGGAACAATCTAAAAGACTTGGGAAGCCACCCCCTACAAGCTGGGGCCCACCTGCCATTCTCTATGGGCGGGCACCCAGGTGGTAGGGGCGGCCGCCCAGAGCCCTCCACAATCAGGTGGAGGCTCGTAGATCCTGCCTCCACTGACCTTGAGGAGTAATCTTGACCACCTGTTTAGGTTGGTTTGATCCGAGGGTTGTGGTGCATTCAGGAGGGCTATATAAGCAGGCCCCCCTGCCCCTCGATTAGTGCCAATTTAGAAACCCTAATTCATGTTTTCTAGAGAGAATTAGCTAGAGAAGGGTCCATTGAATGGATCTATTTCTTTAGGGTTTTAGCAACAAGAGAGATTGAGAGAGTATAGGGTGAAGGTAGAAGTGGAGGAAGCCTGGTCTGTCGGTGTCTCCTCTCCAGTTGTACCTGTGAGATCAAAGTCTCCTAACCTAAGGCTTGGTTCTAGGATTATTCAGCAATTCAACTTCTAATACTAGTAAGTTTATTGTTCTTTGGTTTATGGGTTTACTTTATTCTCTTCGCATAGGGAATAAAGTAATCATTCTTAGCATAAGCACGGTGCTTGGGCTAGGAATACTCATAGATACTCCCTATATGGCCGAATTTATGGTAACAGTGGGGGGAAGTGAAAGTCTCCTTGGTGTTTTCATAATCCACATTCCGTCAGGAGGTAAGGTAGGAATTAGTGTGCTAGGTTTAAGTATCCTCTGAGGTGTCTTTTTCCCTAGCTACCCCCTTGGAACAATAACCATACAACTTACCACAGGTTAGAGGAGGACCGACGAAGGAATTCTCTCTATATCGCTTAATTCTCGCTATCTTGTCTTGCAGCCTAGGGGTATTAGGATAATAGTATTGCAGCAGAAAACTCATGAAGTGGTATTAGGATAAAGAGTTAATCCTACAGAAAGTAGCTTAATTCTCGCTATCTTGTCTTGCTGGCTCTTGGAGTCATCCTGCAGAAAACTCTCACAAAACACCAAAACTCATGGAGTGGTATTAGGATAAAGAGTTAATGATCAGCCTTTTTAGAGGTCTGGATGTTGTAGAGGTTTCAAAGTAGCTTTATGATAATAGTATTGCAGCAGGATGCTCAATTAATATTTTAGATTTTATGGGTTCAAATGCATAAAGTGCAACTACATGATATATATTTTTATTTTGTAGGCCACCACAGTGAGAAGTCCTACAACTTTTATACTAGAAGGCTTTCACATGGGGCTTAAAGTTTTTTTTTTGAATGCATGAATGCCACCTAATGCATACCTATTTATTTTTGTATATTTTCTATGCAATACTAATATAGAAAGTAAACATGCTAAAAAGTGATTAAATCATGCAATGCAAGAAAGTAAATATGGCTAACTACCGATGTTACCTCTTGGTGAGGGTTCGATGTTTTGAGTCCTTCGAACTAGACTCCTTGCAGTGGTTCATTAATCGAGTACTTCAATTTACTCCTAAGGATGAGGATTGAGGTGGTGTCTCCACTAGTGGCGTTCCCAATGGTGGTGTCACCTTCTTCTTTTCTTTATATTAGCATCTTAAAGCCAATTTTATGTGCATCATTGTTATTAGCTTAGAACTTCCACTTGTAGAATTTGGGGAATCTCCCCACACTTTGCTTGAGGTGTGTTCTACTCATAAAGACAAGGTAGAGATCAAGTGCATGGGCTCTATTGGTGGGAAGCACCAATAGAACTAGAAATTTTATTTATTCTCTAACCTTAGGCACAGTAAGATTGATGTCTTTTCACATTGTTCATTTACATCTTGGGTGAGAATATCAAAAGTATAAATATCGCATTTAAGCTTATGAGAAAAAGGAGTAGAGTTACTTAACCTATAGAAGGATTGTTCATCTTTATAAGTTATCAAGATTAACATGATGACTATCATCTTCCAAAAATAAGATATATCATATTTGAGTTCATTTGTTAAGATTGAGATCAAGAGAATAGTGCTATGATGTGTACTCCAAGATCAAGAGAAAATGATGACCACTTACCTTTAAGATGTTTCCTTTATTACTGGAGCATGATGACACCATATGGTAGAAGGTAGATGGATTTCAATGGTCTTTTATTTTCTTGCATCTTGAGTTGTTCCTTAGCATCTTGTCTCATATGTTGTACTCCCTTCTCACTCTTCCAGACTTTTGTTTCTCTTATTATTTCTTCTCTACAAGGGATTTCCAAAGAGTTAATGATTAAATCGTAGCCTGTATTTTAAATAATTCACCATTATTTCAAATTTTTCAAACAAGGTTCAGGCAAAGATATAAATTTAAAGAATAACTCTAACCTTGATTTGATTCTATGATTTAAACATTTCTATATAGGAGAGGATCGATAGTCTATATATACAACCAAATTCTTACAAATATACTTTGATGTTATATGTTTAAGTAATATTCTAAAGCATACTTATAAAAGAGTATGGAAGTTCAAAAGACTAAAGATATTTATTCAAATAGAACCAAGAATATGTAGGTGAACCAAAAGAGTATTTTATTTGTTTTAAATTTAGCAAATTAAGCATGACATAGGCAGGGATAACTGTAACACCCTAAATATTTCACTTTTCCAAATAGGCTAATTGATTTAATTATTTGATGTGAGCACTGAGAAATAGTAAGAAAATAATTTTTATTGAAATAAAATCCACTATAAGGTCTAGACACATGTATGTGCATTCATGCTGCTGCATATATTTTGTTGAGTGGAGTCCTTTCAATTCAAATTGGTTTTACAAATTCTTTTCAAAATGTTTGAGTAAAAGCTAGAAAAATAAAAAGGAAAAAGATTTCCTCTCCCCCTCTCTGTCTCGGGCTCGGCCCACTTCTCTCCCCCCCGCGGCCTGCTTTCCCTCCTTCCCCCTCACTCTTCCTTGCTCCGGCCCAGCGCCAGCGCGGCCCACTTCGTGGCCCTGATGGAGCAGCCAGTGCCGCACGCCCCTCCCCTTCGCCACTGCGGATGACAGGGCAGGCCCGCGCTTCCGCGTCACTGCCAGGTGGGTCCCAGCAGTCAGACCCGTCTCCCACCTCGAGTCCGGCCAGGACACAAGTCTGAGCTCGACCCCCGCGCGTGTTTCACGCGAGCAGTCCCTTCCCCGTCGGCCTCTGGCCCTTTAAATACCCGCCCCGCCGCCCGCAACCCCCCAACTCATCCCGAGCCGCAGCCGCCGCGTCGAATTTCGCCAAAGTCGCCGCCAAGATCCACGCCGCGACCAATCCGCCGCTGCAGCGCCTTCGAGTCTCCGTGAGCAGCTGGCCGGGCTTCGGAATCGCCTTGCGAAGTCGCCAGAACTCTCTTTTCCCGATTTTGTGCTCTGTGCTCATCGCTAACGCTTGCCGAACCTCTTTCCAGGGCCACCGTCCGCGGATCGCCGTCGCAAGCCCCTAGCTGGCCTCTTTCCGTCGCGGATTCTTGCTCAGGTGAGTTCGCACCGAGTTTCTAAGCATCCCGATGCTTTTGGTTCGTGCTCTACCGCTTTCTAGCCACGGCTTGGCCAACTCCGGCGGAGGTCGGCCATGGAGCCGCCGCGTCCTGTTCATCTCCGGCCGGCCGGCTTCTTCCCCCCCCCCCCCCGCGATCTAATCTGGGCCCTTGATTCGCGATCTAATGGCCACGGTGGAAGGATACGCCTTCGGCCGTTTATTTTGCAGAAAACCCCCTAAAGTTTTTAATGTATAGACCCGCGGTCCTTTACGCTTTCGTCGTTTACGCTTTCCAAGGTTGAAAACGTATTTTCAACCGCGCAGTTCAAAAACAGCTTTCTCAGATTTATAGTTTTGCCATTGAATCTATTTTGCTCATAAACACTTCGTTTTAACTCCGATTTGATCCGTTCAAGTTGCGTTAGATTCGTTTTCGCGTACTCTATAGTCTAAAGCTACTATATTACAAGTTTTCAACTTTTTAAATCTGAGTTTAGATTTAATCTATTATTTTATTAAAGGCAATCTTATTTAGATCATAACTTCTTCGTTTTAGATCTGATTTTTGTGTACTTTACGTCTGTGTGATCGTAGTGCGATATAGATTTATTTTATAAACTTTTTATCTTTATTTTCTACTGTTGGTGTATTGTTCTAATTATAGGTTTGTTTGCTTTGTATGATTGATGTTGATGTGATGACTAAGTTTAGTCGGTGAGCTTTTACGTGGTGATCAAGAAGCAGATTGTGGAAGATTTGGAACTAAAAGAAGGATCTGAGTTTCAAGGCAAGTATGGCATGGGATCATCCTTGTTTCCTAATAACTTTAATCACTTAAATCATATTGCATGTGTCCCCTTGATAAGGATTTCCTAGTATTGATCTTATACCTTGTCACCTATGGTTATGCATTGGGTAGCTTATGCTAGTGCTCCACTAAACCATGATCTTGTAATTTGACTAAAGAATTATGCAATAAACATTAAAAGATGATTTTTTAGCAACGTTGGAAAAGAGGGCTGGAGCATTGGGCTATCTTATGGTGCTCTAGTTTCTCTCCATAAGGACTTATCTGTATCTGACCATCCGGGACTTACAGTACAACTGTGAGGGCTACATGGCTCTGGCTTTAGCTCAGTATGAGGACCTTTTCTAGCTTGTTAGTGGTTACCCTTGTGGCGCAAGTGGGGGATAGCAGACCGTGGATTCCTGTGGGTGAGTCACACGGACTGACTAACGAAACCTAGCGGCCCTAACTTGTTAGACGAACCTTTGAAAGGCTTCGTAGTGAACCTAGCCGGTCTTCCTTGGGAGTGGGCTAAGGGGCTGATCACCTCGGGCGAAAGGGTAAATTACGACTCACAGTGAAAGTGTACAACCTCTGCAGAGTGTAAAACTGATATATCAGCCGTGCTCACGGTCACGAGCGGCCTTGGACCAATACAGAATAAATGAACACTAATGGCAATTCATTAATGTTATTATTGTTAATATGTTGTTTATGCTATTCTTTATTCACTTTACCTGATCATGAGTTTATTATGGGTCTTGACAACTTGATGCCACTCATATGCTAAAATTGTGACAACTAAAAGCTACATGCAGTTGAACCAGTGTCTAGCCTTTGAGCCTCATGAACCCTATGTTATTCTTGCTGAGTACGAGATGTACTTACGCTTGCCTTTACATTTTATTTGGATAAAAAAATGCCAAATGGGTACCAGCTTGCAAGTTTGGAGAAGAGTTTAGGCTTGTGCTCAACCAGCCAGTTGTCCCTGTGGATTTGGAGCTTTCGCCTGAAGAACGGAGAGTCTTTCCGCTGTTTGCTATCTAAGGTTATATCTTTTATACTAAGTTTGTTATATATAAGCATTGTCTATTGATATTACCCCTATTTGTGGCTATATGTGAGATTTGACTTCCTGGGCTCACATATGGTGTGTATCTGGTTTTGTTCTAAAAACCGGGTGCTACAAAGTGGTATCAGAGCAATGCTGACTGTAGGATGCAAGCCTAGATAGTAATGGTTGTTTTAGTCATCCTTGCTTCACTACATTCATGCTTACTATCTCACCCTTGCTATTTGCTAAAATTCTTATGCTTCTATCATCTAATTCTATTCTAAAAGTATTACTTCTATTCTAACTCCCTCTTGGTCTAATTCCATAGATGGTTCATAACGAAAAGTTTGCTCGCAACAACTCTAGAAGACCATGCTTGACTCGGGGAATCTATGGATTAACGGAACCGGAGTATGAGGAAGCTCGCCCTGTCCCATCAAGACATACTTGTTGGCGAAAGGAGTACTTTACCACATCCTTTAGTGGGGAAGATTTCTTTCACCCTCGGCTTGTGTGTATACTACAAGACCACTATCCTGAACAACAAGCCAAGGTGGAATATAAGTGCACTAAGTGGACTCATCCTAAGTATGAGAGCCACTGGAGCACAAAAGCACACATCACGAGGTGGAATGAGTTTACTGGTTCACGCGTGGTGGAATCCATTCACTCGTCTCTCAGTGACCATTTCAGTAAGCATGCTAGCATATCTGATGCTGCCCATCAAGCTCTTCTGGCATATCATGGAAAGCACTACGAAGGGAGGAAGAATGACAAACAGAAGTATCTTCCTCGTCGTCCACCAGGCACTTTACAATGTGTGATGGCTGACCCCTACTTGGAGCAGAATGAACAACTAAAGGAGATGGCTTTGACTATCCAAGTCATGCATCAAAAGCTAGAAGACAGTCAACTGGAATTAACAGAAGTAAGGCAACACTATGAGGAAGCCCTTGATGAGATTGATGAGTGGAGAAGTCGTGGTGGATTACCTAAGATCAATGAGGTGGAGGACATACCTCGCTTAACTCCACGCAAGAGATGCTACCCTGGATACCGCTGCAGTCACACCGTGTTTAAGAAGTAGGAAGTCCCCCTTTGTAATAAACGTTAGTGGCAAAAGTTGAGTTTAGTCATATGTGTGTGCTTTGTGAACCTTTAAGGTTTGGTAGGTTTGTCTTAGTGCTTATGTTTGAGTTGGATTTTTGTAATGAGTGCAATGATCTTGTGGGTTTCTCCACACTTTCATTTAGTTTATAGGTCTAAGATATAAGGATTAATGAAATAAATAGTTGGGTTCTAGTCTCTCTTGTTTCTTTGTCCTTGTCTTTTGGAAGCAACTTATTTTCTTCAGTTCAAATCCCTATTCTCGGAGGACCATAAAATCATGTAAAAATTCTGGGTGATAGAAGGCTTCAAGATCCTTCTCTGTCCGCAAGAGTCACTTCCATAGCTGTTGTGGTTTGGGAATTACGAAAATCACAAGATGGTAGAATTGAGCTGTCAGGAATCTGGACGAGTTTCAGTTGCCTACTGTTTTGGACAAATGTAACTCCGGAATTTGGGAAAAGGTTCTATAGTAAAGTTGTAGGTCATTTGATAAGCTTTCCAACGATGCAAGCTGCAACTTTATCAGGTTAATAGAACTTGAGTTATGACATCTATAAGTTGCTGTTGCTGCACAGTTCAAAATCTGGACAGTTCTAGTTAGTTCCTATTTTCAGCCAACTTAACATCAGAATTTGGAAAAGTGGGATGTACAGAAGTTGTGGAGGACTTCATAAGCTTTTCAACCATGGAAGATTCGTCCCCATATGAACTAGGTAGCTTGAGATATGACTTCTGTAAGTTGCGGTATCGATGCCGAGACATTGTCGGGATGGATATCATGTTGGGCTGTTTTACCTAGGTTTAAAGACTTACTAAGGAAGCCTTCTATATGAAAGTTGTTGGGATTTTGATAAGGTTTCTAACGGTGTAAGCTAAGACCTTATTGGATTAACAAAAAAGGAGTTATATCTATTTTACTGTGCTGGTGTTTCTCGTGTTGTGAGGAATTTCAGATTACTTGTACATATCAGTGCACATGAGTTTCTCTTCGGTATTAGAAGATCTGAAACCCACTTGAAAGATGGACTAAACTACCCATTTAAGCCCCTAGTTACCTTTTCTAAGGGGGGTAGTCTTATCAAAGGAGTTACAGGGAGAAGTATTGGTTAATTTGGGATCATCGATAAGGACCTCAAGTTGTTGGTAAATTTGGTTTTTGATGCAAGAAATAGTTCCATTGAAGTGTGTTAATATGGATGGAGATATACGTCATTGCTGGTACTCATAGCCTGGAAGTGGTGCTTATGAGAATCAGGCGACACCAAAGTCTACCAAGTTATACATGGGATGTGAGAGCGAAGCAATTCAATTAAGATAGAGGTACCAATAGTTGGAACTTAGTGGTGAAAACAACTCCAGATCATGAGACTTGGTACAGTGAATTTAAAAGACTATGTGATGTGTAGCATCTAAGACAGAATGTGAGAGCTAGTCCAAACTGTCCCCCGACCTATCTCATCTTAAGGGGGGTAGTACCTTGATATTATAGGTTAATGCCCTTTCAATTCACCATGAAGTAAGAAGTGTCTCTAGAGATATCCCATGATTATAATCATCTATCCTGGCTCAAGTTAGTGAAATTGGTCACTTGACAACTTAGGAAGTGGATAAGCTACATCTACTATTGATTCTACTAAGATTCAAAAGGCTTTATTGCTAAAGGGAGCACGACCAGTATGTTCTAGTTGATGAAAGTTCTCACCTAAAGATATGTCATCTTTAATGATGGACTTAAGAAGTTTAAAGATGCAAGAGTTGGAAACCATCAAAGGAAAATGAATGAGACTTAGAGTTTTATAGATATGGCAAGAGGCTATCATAGGTTTGCTGGAGCCAATGTGAACTTGGCATAAGACTGACTAAGAGATTGACTTGGAATGATAAGATTCTATCAGTAATTCACTGAAGGTGTTATAAAGATTGACAATTAGAGTTGTTCTATCCCCTCAATTCTTTAGATGTGCTCTATACGAGAAAAGCAGTGGCTTATGCATAAGTTGACTAAGTGGGTTGGATTAACTAACATGTGATGTGGAGGTATCCATAGTGGAGCATGGAGATACTGCCTTCTTGGGTCTAAGGAGTGATATCTGTGTAGAACGTATGAATCTAAAGGGCATCTTTAGGAAGTTGGATTTGAGCTGGTCACATTGACGATGGAGTCGAGTGAGTCAAGAGTTATGACTGGGAAAAGTGATATCACTTGAATGAGAAAAAGCCTTTGCAAAAGCTCAGAGCATAAAGAGTGTGCTAGAGGAGTTCAAATGACACCAAGGTTTGAGGAGTTGAGTGTTGAGCTAGAGTGATGTCGCTAGCTTTGTCAGATGAGCTCTACTAAGTACTCATTTGGGAACCACAGGAACTGAAAAGATTACTTAGAAGATATGTTGTGAGCTTGTGCATGATAGTGTGGTACAAGTTGGGATCAGAATTTACCGAATGCAGAGTTTTCATACAACAACAGCTACCAGAAAAGTCTCCAGATGGCACCACTTGAAGCCTGGTATGGATGTAAGAGTAAAACCCGGTTGATTTGAAATCAAACGAGAGAACACAAGTGTTTGGGCTAGAAGTTCTAAGTGATGCAGAACAACAATTGAGAGTGATCAGAGATAATCTGAGGGTGGCACAGTCTCGACATAAGAGTTATGCTGACACCACAGAAGAGAATTAGTTTTGAAGTGGGAAACTATGTGTTTTTGGAAGTGCCACATATGAGAAGTGAGTGGAGGTTTAATATGAAAGGAAAGTTAGCACCAAGGTATATCGGGCCTCTCAAGATGTAAGAAATATGAAACGATGTGGCTTACCAAGTAGAGCTACCTGAAAGTTTACAAGGAGTGTATGATGTCTTCCATGTGCCTCAACTTAAGAAGTGTTTGCATGTGCCATAAGAGCAGATGTCGTTAGAAGAATTGACTGATAAATCGGATTTCACATACAAAGAGTACCCAGTGAGAATTTTGGAAACAAGGTGACCAGGAGTTGGATTTTCGGGATGTACAAAGTCCAGTGGAATCAGTGCACCGAAGAGGAGGCTATTTGTAAAAGAGAAGAGGATCTAAGAAAAACATACCCTCAGTTGTTTGAGTAAGCACCAACCGAATCTCGAGGACGAGATTCATCTTATGGGGGGTAGAATTGTAACACCCTAAAAATTTCACTTTTCCAAATAGGCTAATTGATTTAATTATTTGATGTGAGCACTGAGAAATAGTAAGAAAATAATTTTTATTGAAATAAAATCCACTATAAGGTCTAGACACATGTATGTGCATTCATGCTGCTGCTTATATTTTGTTGAGTGGAGTTCTTTCAATTCAAATTGGTTTTACCAATTCTTTTCAAAAGGTTTGAGTAAAAGCTGGAAAAATAAAAAAGGAAAAAGATTTCCTCTCCCCCTCTCTATCTCGGGCTCGGCCCACTTCTCTCCCCCCCCGCGGCCAGCTTTCCCTCCTTCCCCCTCACTCTTCCTTGCTCCGGCCCAGCGCCAGCGCGGCCCACTTCGTGGCCCAGATGGAGCAGTCAGTGCCGCACGCCCCTCCCCTTCGCCGCTGCAGATGACAGGGCGGGCCCGCGCTTCCGCGTCACTGCCAGGTCGGGCCCGACAGTCAGACCCGTCTCCCACCTCGAGTCCGGCCAGGACACGAGTCCGAGCTCAACCCCCGCGCGTGTTTCACGTGAGCAGTCCCTTCCCCGTCGGCCTCTGGCCCTTTAAATACTCGCCCCGCCGCCCGCAATCCCCCAACTCATCCCGAGCCGCAGCCGCCGCGTCGAATTTCGCCAAAGTCGCCGCCAAGATCCGCGCCGCGACCAATCCGCCGCTGCAGCGCCTTCGAGTCTCCGTGATCAGCTGGCCGGGCTTCAGAATCGCCTTGCGAAGTCGCCGGAACTCTCTTTTCCCGATTTTGCGCTCTGTGCTCGTCGCTAACGCTCGCCGAACCTCTTTCCAGGGCCACCGTCCGCCGATCGCCGTCGCAAGCCCCTAGCCGGCCTCTTTCCGTCGCGGATTCTTGCTCAGGTGAGTTCGCACCGAGTTTCTAAGCATCCCGATGCTTTTGGTTCGCGCTCTACCGCTTTCTAGCCACGGCTTGGCCAACTCCGGCCGAGGTCGGCCATGGAGCCGCAGCGTCCTGTTCATCTCCGGCCGGCCGGCTTCTTCCCCCCCCCCCCCCCCCCGCGATCTAATCTGGGCCCTTGATTCGCGATCTAACGGCCACGGTGGAAGGATACCCCTTCGGCCGTTTATTTTGCAGAAAACCCCCTGAAGTTTTTAATGTATAGACCCGCGGTCCTTTACGCTTTCGCCGTTTACGCTTTCCAAGTTTGAAAACGTATTTTCAACCGCGCAGTTCAAAAACAGCTTTCTCAGATTACAGATTTACCATTGAATCTATTTTGCTCATAAAAACTTCGTTTTAACTCCGATTTCATCCGTTCAAGTTGCGTTAGATTCGTTTTCACATACTCTATAGTCTAAAGCTACTGTATTACAAGTTTTCAACTTTTTAAATCTGAGTTTAGATTTAATCTATTATTTTATTAAAGGCAATCTTATTTAGATCATAACTTCTTCGTTTTAGATCCGATTTTTGTGTACTTTACGTCTGTGTGATCGTAGTGCGATGTAGATTTATTTTATAAACTTTTTATCTTTATTTTCTACTGTTGGTGTATTGTTCTAATTATAGGTTTGTTTGCTTTGTATGATTACCTCTGGATGATTGATGTTGATGTGATGACTAAGTTTAGTCGGTGAGCTTTTACGTGGTGATCAAGAAGCAGATTGTGGAAGATTTGGAACTAAAAGAAGGATCTGAGTTTCAAGGCAAGTATAGCATGGGATCATCCTTGTTTCCTAATAACTTTAATCACTTAAATCATATTGCATGTGTCCCCTTGATAAGGATTTCCTAGTATTGATCTTATACCTTGTCACCTATTGTTATGCATTGGGTAGCTTATGCTAGTGCTCCACTAAACCATGATCTTGTAATTTGACTAAAGAATTATGCAATAAACATTAAAAGATGATTTTTTAGCAACGTTGGAAAAGAGGGCTGGAGCATTGGGCTATCTTATGGTGCTCTAGTTTCTCTCCATAAGGACTTATCTGTATCTGACCATCCGGGACTTATAGTACAACTGTGAGGGCTACATGGCTATGGCTTTAGCTCAGTATGAGGACCTTTTCTAGCTTGTTAGTGGTTACCCTTGTGGCGCAAGTGGGGGATAGCAGACCGTGGATTCCTGTGGGTGAGTCACACGGACTGACTAACGAAACCTAGCGGCCCTAACTTGTTAGACGAACCTTTGAAAGGCTTCATAGTGAACCCTGTCGGTCTTCCTTGGGAGTGGGCTAAGGGGCTGATCACCTCGGGCGAAAGGGTAAATCACGACTCACAGTGAAAGTATACAACCTCTGCAGAGTGTAAAACTGATATATCAGCCGTGCTCACGGTCACGAGCGGCCTTGGACCAATACAGAATAAATGAACACTAATGGCAATTCATTAATGTTATTATTGTTAATATGTTGTTTATGCTATTCTTTATTCACTTTACCTGATCATGAGTTTATTATGGGTCTTGACAACTTGATGTTACTCATATGCTAAAATTGTGACAACTAAAAGCTACATGCAGTTGAACCAGTGTCTAGCCTTTGAGCCTCATGAACCCTATGTTATTCTTGCTGAGTACGAGATGTACTTACGCTTGCCTTTACATTTTATTTGGATAAAAAAAATCCCGAATGGGTACCAGCTTGCAAGTTTGGAGAAGAGTTTAGGCTTGTGCTCAACCAGTCAGTTGTCCCTGTGGATTTGGAGCTTTCGCCTGAAGAACGGAGAGTCTTTCCGCTGTTTGCTATCTAAGGTTATATCTTTTATACTAAGTTCGTTATATATAAGCATTGTCTATTGATATTACCCCTATTTGTGGCTATATGTGAGATTTGACTTCCTGGGCTCACATATGGTGTGTATCTGGTTTTGTTCTTAAAACCGGGTGCTACAATAACCAAGACAATTAGCAACATGGTATAAGATGTTGAATGTAGTTTAAAGTTGCATGAGGATTGGATAATTGCACCTTATGTCTTGGAGGGTGATTGGTCCACTATCATGGTGAAGTGTAGAAGGTGTTGAAGTGTTCTTTCATCTATTTCTTTCTATCTTAGTTCTTTCTATACACTTGTTCTTCTTTCTTTTCATTTCGAACCATGATCAGACATTTATTCTTTCTTTCCTGCATAAATGTTAGTGGCAAGCGTTTCACTGTGTACACAGATGCATCCCGTGTTGGTCTTGGTTGTCTATTGATGCATATAACACCCCAAAATTTTAATTTTGGGTTGTTATTATAAAGCACTAAATAAAATTAATGGTTTTTAATTTGTAGATAAAATTTGCCAACAATAGTTTAGATTTCCATATATTTTTTATCAAAGAAAAATGGTGCTTTTCAAATATTTTGGAATTTATTAGACGAGCTTTAGTTGATGTGATGCTTGCTTGTTACTTGAGTTGGTTGTTTTTGTGTGTGCGAAGATTTTAAAAACATCTTTAGACGTCGTCGATCATTTTTGAGAATTTTCTAGACTTTTCCGGGTCTTTTTTTCCATTTTCCTAGAGCAAAATCTAATTATCGAACGCTCTAAAATACTTTTTCGTGAACTCAAAAAAAAACTTTTTTTGGTTCATAATCTCCTAATCTATCTCTACTAGATTTTATTGAATTTTTGGAATTTTGAAAATATTTTTTTTCAGGGATTTAAAATGATTTTATCTTTTTCTGGAATTATTTTTAAACTAAAAATGATTTTTATAAATCCCGAAATTAATAATTTTCGAAACTTTTCTAAACCCTAGACCTATATATATGCCGGCGTAGCCCTCGACGCGCTGATTCCAGAAGTATAACCCTTTTTTCGAGCCGCCGTTTGTACCGCCGCAGATCCATCGCCGAAGTTTTGGATCTCGTTTTCGGGGAACTTTTGCGGCGAACCTTCGGCGAGAGTTTCCGGCCGCCTCAGTCGTCCCCTGTGAAAACCGTCACCATCCCGAGGTTCGTATCGATCTCCTCTACACCGACAGACCATTAGTTTCGTGAATACGTCACCTGTTGACCGCTTTCCTTGTCTTCTCTTTCGTCTCCGGCGAACTCCACCATTTGCAGGTTTCTTGTTGAAGTTTTCCGGTCATGGGCGCGCCCTTCACCTCGGGCCATAGGGCCAAACTTGCGACTCTGCCCTAGGCCCACGGCCCCGCTGCCAGCACCGGCGCTCTGAGCCCCTGCAGTGAGTGCCTGCAGCACAGGCATGGCCGCCGCCGCCTCCCTGTGGCCGAATGGGTCACGGTTGTGGCCACCTTGGAGCCCCCGGCCTGGCCCCGCGTCGCGCCGAGTGCCATGCCCCGCCGACCAAGGCCCCAAGCCGGCACCCCTCCGCTCCCTGCGCAAGCACAGCCACGGTTCGTCCAGAACAGATGGTGCGTACGTGATCCAGACCAAAGGTAGAAGAAGGTGTTAATTACGATTTTGCCACTGAATAAAAATAGCAATAGTTTATTCGTTTTAACTTCGTTTTATTCCGTTTCAGTTGCGTTAGTTTCGTAACGTCGCGTTCTATGTAGTAGTGTTAACTTTATTATGTCACATGTTTTTTTCTATATTTAGTTGAATATTAGATTAATTAATGTATGTACCTAATTTTATAATTAAAAGTACTAATTTTATAATTAAAAGCACTATAGAGTTATAATAATGTTTTCTATTGTTTATGACCATGGCAACGTAAATGACTTATTAGCGATACTGTTTTCTATGTCCCATGTTTATAAATATAATTAGTTTAATTAATATTTTTTTTGGAATGTCATTTTTTTAATTATTTAAAAAACAATTTAGGTTTACACTTCGGTATTTTTATAATCTAATATTAATTTGATTAATGTTAACTTAAATATTTATTAATTATAATTCTTTTAGTTAGACATAAAGTATATAATTAATTTAATTAATATTTATTTAATATCTTTTTGATTAAAAGTAACCTATGTTTATAATTTAGATCTTTTATAAATAAATAAATGTTAACATTATTAATATCAACTTAAATGGTTCTTTATTAGTTATAACTTGTTTAATATAAATGCGACGCATGTTAGGATTTGATTAGCTGCTCTTACTTGCTTTATGTTTTTAAAATTACAAAGGCGTAAATGGCTTAAATGATATATAACCATCTACAATTAAAATATAACTAAAATTTAACTCCGGCTTTTATAATTCAACATAATTTGGTTAATCTAATTAGGATAGTTCTATTAAATGTCTGTCATATTATTTCATCTAATAAAATACGACCAACGTATAGTCTGTCTTCTCTCTGTTTTGTTGCAAGCCCCAATAGTCGTGTCTGTTTAACGATAGCTCCGTTCTCAATCGTTCTTGTGTTGTCCCGATTATAACAATAAGCCGTGTCGTTCATTGCGCTCTTCTTTTTCAAAGATTTTCTTTTGATTGATGCTTGATCTTAGTCGTGATTGTTGTTTGTCTGTTTGTGTTGCTTGGTTGCTACGAGTAGAAGAAGCGTGGTTCGTCAATAGTGAAGACCAGGAGCTAAGGACCGACAGTCGAAGCAGAAGTTGAAGATTAGAAGAAAGAAGCCAAAGAATTCTGAGCAGATATACACTGGGAATAAAGGCAAGTGCAGACACCGTTTGATCATTTTGAACCTACTCATTAATGTCATTTACTTTACATGCATGTGTCCAATGAATGCAAACCCTAAGGACATGACTAGTTTTACTTACCATTCCTTGTTCACCTGGGGTTATGTATATGGGTAGTCTAGGCTATACTAGGTTTGCTTAGCTGCTCTACTCATCTTATACACATGCTTAAACAAGAATTACTCTCTACTTAACTTGATGCTTAAACTGTGCTGAACCTTTGGTCACTGCGGTGATGGCGATGTTGGATGCTTACGAGCATCGTGATGATGGTGGTGAAAGGGGGAGCGGGTACTGTTGGTGGTCCGGTTTGCCGGGCGTACCCGTCTCTGCTCTCCGTAAGGACTTAGTCAGGGAGCGGCCCCCTGGGAAATACAGTGCAGCTCCAAGCTATATGGCTCTGGCTTGACTAATTAGCAGGACCTCCACTAGTAGGGTGTTACTTTCCGGGTAGGCGTGAGGAAGTAACTTGGGTAATGAATATTAAGTTATCGGTTGATCGGTACGCCATGGCTATGGGTATCGACTGTCGAGCGCCCCGGCGAAAACTTGCGAGTGGCATCCTATTAGTTGGACCCTGTGAAAGGTCTCGTAGTGAGACCCTGCCTGCTCACCTTGGCAGTGTTTTGGGGAGTCATGACCCCGGGCAAATGGGAATCACGACTTGGAGTGAACGTGCACACCTCTGCAGAGTGTAAAACTGATATATCAGCCGTGCTCACGGTCACGAGCGGCCCAGACCCTCACTTGATGAGCAAATTGGATTCACTGGATACTTGGAGATGGAACTTGGCGAGGTTGCTACCTCGTGTTTTGGCGGAATGGCTATTCCGTGTTGGTAGGATTGCTATCCTGTGTTAATAATTGGGGTTAATCCCTGGACTACTATAATTATTAGAATAGTCATTAAAAAGATGCTAATTACTACTTACACTAATAAGGGTTGGGTTTATGCTACTCATAATTAGTAGTAGGTTGTTCTAATAATAGTCATAATTAAAAGTGATCAACTAAAATGCTACCGCAGTCAAACCAAGTCAGCTTTACCTTGTTTTAAGCCTTACATGTCATTACTTTCCGTCTGTGCTTGCTGAGTTCGACATGAACTCACCCTTGCTATTTCCCCCCCACACCCCTAGTGTGTGGTAAAGTGCTGCTCAGAAGACGGATAAAGATGTCATGGAGTTTTCTAGAAGCTTATGAGAAGTGCTTGGCGTACGGAGCCCCCAGTCAACCGTCCCTGAGAAGAATGGAGCCTTAGAAGTTCTAGCAACTGTTTCCGCGTACTCTGATGTTTTGTAAGTGTTATTATAAATATGTTTTCCGCTATATATAACATTGTTTATGATATTTCTATTCTTTTGTTATATGTGTGGACTTCCTGGGCACACATATGACGACTCTGGTCTTATTTTAAAAGCCAGGGTGTGACAGGAATGGTATCAGAGCAATGTTGACTGTAGGACGTATGCCTAGATATCACTGGTCGATTTCTAAAGCTTATTTTAATATAAAACTATTTACTCATCCCTTGGCTCTTTGATTCTGACTATTCCTTCATCCTTGTCATGGTGTATCCCCTCCTTGAATAGCTGCCTTTGAGCTATTTCTGTGTTATCTCCTTGCTTTTGTTTAGTTGTTTTACTCAAGTTTTCAAAACATGCTTTATTTCCAAATTCGATGGCCCTTCATCATCTCGAACTTACCTTTTAGGATGACCACCACTATTGAAGAAGTACGTGTAGTATCGTTGGTGTGTTGCGTGCTTGTTTTGCTTGGTTTGTTGTTTTGTGTGTTGTCTTTGTTCTAGTGTTTTGAAGGAGGTCTAGAAGAAGTTGTTTGGGGATTAGTTTGATCCATGTTAAGTGGGGTAGTGTTCTCTCTTATCTGGCGTAATTTTTTTTATCATCCTTTATCTTAAACTGTCCCTACCTACTCTAGTTTTTTCATGTCTTCTTCTTTATCGCAACTTAATGGAGGAATCAACACATGAGGGATGCACCAATAGCAGCACCCCTAGAGAAGGTACTGATTTCAACAAGAATTTCCAAGTGGAACAAAATTCTTGTTAAGTGGGGTAGATCATCTACCACTCTTGATATCTCGAACAAAAGGAAGTTTGTAGATTGTCTCTTGTTTATCTCCCTCGCCTCCTCGAATCTCAAGACAAGATTCTTGTTAATTTGGAGGGTGTTATGTGGTGTTTAAAGTGGAGAATCCTCTAAGCTAGTTTTCCTACAAGGTGATGTTCACATATATGTTCTCGAAGATAGGCCATACTTTGTCAGAGTGGGGTAGCGTCCGCTACCATCATATATCTCAAGTGTCCCCAGTTTCAAGACACGAAGAACTAAAGATCAATCTTTATCTTTCATCTCTATTATGTTTGTCATCAATTTTTATCTTTCTTGTCAATCTCTCTTTATCATTTTAGATATCGTTCTTCATCTCTCTTATCACCCTTTGCGATCTTGGATGGTTATTGCATTTCATAAAATCTTGAAACAATCTTAAAGAACAACCTTTATCTTTATTACCAATCCATGTCAGTCTACAATCCTTTCATCATCTCGCACCAAAGATCTTGAAATAACTTGGAAGATTAATCTCTGTATTCTCTGTCAAGCTTGGCAAATTCTCATTCTTTTTATCCTAAATCCCATAAATCTTGAATGAAGAAAATTATGAGCACTACAAGATCTATCTTTATCTTTTATACCATATTTTGCTAGTCCTAGCTCCTTATCTTTACACCTTATAATGTGAAAACCCAGTGATCAACCTTTATCTATCTTTTCAACCTCCTATTATCTTGCTTTTCAACCTGTGCGGATCTTCAATCCGTTGACCTCATGCCATAAACTCTAAATCAAACTTTAGAATCGATCTTTGACTTCTTTGTCATTTTTTTATCCCTAATTCCTAAATCATATCTTGTCAAAAGTCTTAATACAATCTTGATGATCTACTTTGACTATCACTCTAGCCTCTTCAAAATCTCGGGACGAGATTTATGTTAAGTGGGGTAGATCTATAACACCCCAAAATTTTAATTTTGGGTTGTTATTATAAAGCACTAAATAAAATTAATGGTTTTTAATTTGTAGATAAAATTTGCCAACAATAGTTTAGATTTCCATATATTTTTTATCAAAGAAAAATGGTGCTTTTCAAATATTTTGGAATTTATTAGACGAGCTTTAGTTGATGTGATGCTTGCTTGTTACTTGAGTTGGTTGTTTTTGTGTGTGCTAAGATTTTAAAAAACATCTTTAGACGTCGTCGATCATTTTTGAGAATTTTCTAGACTCTTCCGGGTCTTTTTTTTCCATTTTCCTAGAGCAAAATCTAATTATTGAACGCTCTAAAATACTTTTTCATGAACTCAAAAAAAACTTTATTTTGGTTCATAATCTCCTAATCTATCTCTACTAGATTTTATTGAATTTTTGGAATTTTGAAAATATTTTTTTCAGGAATTTAAAATGATTTCAGCTTTTCCTAGAATTATTTTGGAACTGAAAATAATTTATTTAAAATCCCAAAATTAAGAAATTCTAAAACTTTTCCAAACCCTAGACCTATATATATGCCGGCGTAGCCCTCGACGCGCTGATTTCAGAAGTACGACCCTTTTTCCGAGCCGCCGCTCGTAGCTCCGTAGATCCATCGCCGAAGTTTCGGATCTCGTTTCCGGCGAACTTTTCCGGTGAAAGTTCGGCGAGCTTTTCCGGCCAACTCCGGCGTCCTCTGCAGAAACCGTTACCACTCCGAGGTTCGTCTCAATCTCCTCTACACCGGCACGCTATTTGTTTGACGAATCCATTCTCGTTCACCGTATCCCTAATATTTGTTTCTCTAACTCCGGCGAACCTCCATGGACGTCATCTTATCCTTCGTTCTAGCCACTGCGATCATGTACGACGACACCGCCGACCCTGCGCCCCACGCCACAGCCCCGCAGCACCCCGGCTCGCGCCCCTTGGCATGCCGCTGCGAGCAGGCAGCAGCAGCCGCCTCCCTGCTCCGTGCAGTGCGTGCGGGCAGGCCACCCTCCACGGCCCGAGCAGGCTGGCCTAGCACCGCCGTAGCCGGGCGCCGCCGTGCTGGCCGGCTGGCCCCACGGCCGAGGCTGAGCCCCTCCCTCCCCTCGTTTGAGCTTGAGCAGCAGGAAGCCCCAACCATGGCTGCGTACGTGAACACGGTGAACAAAGGTAGAAGACGACTTAATTACAAGTTTGCCACTGGTCATTAATCCTTCGCCATTTAATCGTTCTAACTCCGTTTCATTCCGTTTCAATTGCGTTAGTTTCGTAACGTCGCGCTCTACGCACTAGTGCTAACTTTTATTATGTCATATATTTTTATATATATTTAGTTGAATATTAGATTAATTAATATATGCACCTAATTTTATAATTAAAAGCAATATAGAGTTATAATCATGATTTCTATTGTTTTATGACCATGGCAACGTAAATGACTTGTTAGCGATACTGTTTTCCATGTCCCATGTTTATAAATATAATTAGTTTAATTAATATTTTTTTTTGGAATGTCATTTTTTTTAATTATTTAAAAAACAATTTAGGTTTACACTTCGGTATTTTTATAATCTAATATTAATTTGATTAATGTTAACTTAAATATTTATTAATTATAATTCTTTTAGTTAGACATAAAGTATATAATTAATTTATTTAATATTTATTTAATATCTTTTTGATTAAAAGTAACCTATGTTTATAATTTAGATCTTTTATAAATAAATAAATGTTAACATTATTAATATCAACTTAAATGGTTCTTTATTAGTTATAACTTGTTTAATATAAATGCGACGCATGTTAGGATTTGATTAGCTGCTCTTACTTGCTTTATGTTTTTAAAATTACAAAGGTGTAAATGGCTTAAATGATATATAACCATCTACAATTAAAATATAACTAAAATTTAACTCCGGCTTTTATAATTCAACATAATTTGGTTAATCTAATTAGGATAGTTCTATTAAATGTCTGTCATATTATTTCATCTAATAAAATACGACCAACGTATAGTCTGTCTTCTCTCTGTTTTGTTGCAAGCCCCAATAGTCGTGTCTGTTTAACGATAGCTCCGTTCTCAATCGTTCTTGTGTTGTCCCGATTATAACAATAAGCCGTGTCGTTCATTGCGCTCTTCTTTTTCAAAGATTTTCTTTTGATTGATGCTTGATCTTAGTCGTGATTGTTGTTTGTCTGTTTGTGTTGCTTGGTTGCTACGAGTAGAAGAAGCGTGGTTCGTCAATAGTGAAGACCAGGAGCTAAGGACCGACAGTCGAAGCAGAAGTTGAAGATTAGAAGAAAGAAGCCAAAGAATTCTGAGCAGATATACACTGGGAATAAAGGCAAGTGCAGACACCGTTTGATCATTTTGAACCTACTCATTAATGTCATTTACTTTACATGCATGTGTCCAATGAATGCAAACCCTAAGGACATGACTAGTTTTACTTACCATTCCTTGTTCACCTGGGGTTATGTATATGGGTAGTCTAGGCTATACTAGGTTTGCTTAGCTGCTCTACTCATCTTATACACATGCTTAAACAAGAATTACTCTCTACTTAACTTGATGCTTAAACTGTGCTGAACCTTTGGTCACTGCGGTGATGGCGATGTTGGATGCTTACGAGCATCGTGATGATGGTGGTGAAAGGGGGAGCGGGTACTGTTGGTGGTCCGGTTTGCCGGGCGTACCCGTCTCTGCTCTCCGTAAGGACTTAGTCAGGGAGCGGCCCCCTGGGAAATACAGTGCAGCTCCAAGCTATATGGCTCTGGCTTGACTAATTAGCAGGACCTCCACTAGTAGGGTGTTACTTTCCGGGTAGGCGTGAGGAAGTAACTTGGGTAATGAATATTAAGTTATCGGTTGATCGGTACGCCATGGCTATGGGTATCGACTGTCGAGCGCCCCGGCGAAAACTTGCGAGTGGCATCCTATTAGTTGGACCCTGTGAAAGGTCTCGTAGTGAGACCCTGCCTGCTCACCTTGGCAGTGTTTTGGGGAGTCATGACCCCGGGCAAATGGGAATCACGACTTGGAGTGAACGTGCACACCTCTACAGAGTGTAAAACTGATATATCAGCCGTGCTCACGGTCACGAGCGGCCCAGACCCTCACTTGATGAGCAAATTGGATTCACTGGATACTTGGAGATGGAACTTGGCGAGGTTGCTACCTCGTGTTTTGGCGGAATGGCTATTCCGTGTTGGTAGGATTGCTATCCTGTGTTAATAATTGGGGTTAATCCCTGGACTACTATAATTATTAGAATAGTCATTAAAAAGATGCTAATTACTACTTACACTAATAAGGGTTGGGTTTATGCTACTCATAATTAGTAGTAGGTTGTTCTAATAATAGTCATAATTAAAAGTGATCAACTAAAATGCTACCGCAGTCAAACCAAGTCAGCTTTACCTTGTTTTAAGCCTTACATGTCATTACTTTCCGTCTGTGCTTGCTGAGTTCGACATGAACTCACCCTTGCTATTTCCCCCCCACACCCCTAGTGTGTGGTAAAGTGCTGCTCAGAAGACGGATAAAGATGTCATGGAGTTTTCTAAAAGCTTATGAGAAGTGCTTGGCGTACGGAGCCCCCAGTCAACCGTCCCTGAGAAGAATGGAGCCTTAGAAGTTCTAGCAACTGTTTCCGCGTACTCTGATGTTTTGTAAGTGTTATTATAAATATGTTTTCCGCTATATATAACATTGTTTATGATATTTCTATTCTTTTGTTATATGTGTGGACTTCCTGGGCACACATATGACGACTCTGGTCTTATTTTAAAAGCCAGGGTGTGACAATGCAAGATGGCAAAGTGACTGCTTATGGCTCGAGGCAGTTCAAGAAACATCAGAGAAATTATCCTACCCATGATCTAGAATTGGTTGTTGTGGTGTTTGCCCTAAAGTCTTGGAGGCATTATCTATATGGTGAGCCATGTGACATTTATACTGATCATAAGAGCCTTAAATATATTTTTACTCAGAATGAGCTAAATTTGAGGTAGCGGAGGTGGCTTGAGTTGATAAAAGATTATGACCTTACTATTTAGTATCATCTAGGGAAGGCGAATGTGGTGGCAGATGCTCTTAGTAAAACTGGGGTTCCTAAGGTGGCAATGCCCTTGATTGCGGATTTGAATCGTATGGGTGTCTCCTTGTGCTATATTGGTACTGCAAGAGAGGAGACTCAGTTGCTCATTGAGTCAAACCTTCTTGAGAGGGTCCATGAGGCTCAAAAGCATGATCGCTTGATTCAGGAGGCTCGCAAGAGGGATGGTGATGGCAAACCTCGTGAGTTTAGTATTGATCAAAATGATGCGGTTCGTTTTAGGGGACGCCTTTGTGTGCCATCGAAATCAGAGGTGAAAATGGATATCTTAAGGGAAGCTCATCGTACTCCATACACACTTCATCCTGGTGAGACAAAGATGTATAGAGATCTAAAGGAGAGCTTTTGGTGGAAGAGGATGAAAGCCGATGTTGCCAAGTATGTAGCAGCTTGCGGTGTGTGCTAGCAAGTGAAGGCTGAGAATAAGAGGCCTGCAGGATTATTGAACCCCTAGAGATTCCATAATGGAAGTGGGAATATATTACTGTGGACTTTGTGGTTGGTTTGTCACGTTTTCCATGGGGTAAAGATGCAATTTGGGTTGTTGTAGATAGAGTCACCAAGGTGGCTCATTTTATTCCAATGAACACCAAGAATTCTGCTACAGATTTGGTCCCATTGTATATTAAGGATATAGTGACGCTACATGGAGTACCAAAGTCTATTGTTTTTGATCGAGACTCCAAATTTGTTTCTAATTTCTGGAAAAGTTTGCATAGCGCTTTAGGGACGAAGCTTGACATGAGTGTTGCTTTTCATCCTCAAACTGATGGTCAGTCTGAGCGCACTATCCATTGGAGGATATGTTGCGTGCTTGTGTCCTTTCTTGGAAGGGAAGTTGGGAGGATCATCTAGCTTTGGCTGAGTTTGCTTATAATAACAGCTATCAAGCTAGTATAAAGATGGCGCCATATGAGGCTTTGTATGGTAGAAGATGTATCTCACTGTTGTGTTGGGAAACACTAGGAGAGAGGTCTTTAGTTGGTCTAGATTGGATTCAACAGATAACTAAGAAGGTACAAGAAATACGTCAGAATATGTTGGCTGCTCAGTGCCACTAGTAAAGCTATGCGGATGTTAGAAGGCGAGATCTCGAGTTTGCAATGGGTGATCAAGTTCTTCTTTGAGTATTGCCTACTAAGGGTGTTGTGTGGTTTGGTACTATGGGGAAGCTCAGCCCGAGGTACATTGGACCTTTTGATATCATAGCTCGAGTCGGTAGCTTGGCTTACCGCTTGCAGTTGCCCGAGTCTATAAAGGGAGTTCATAATGTCTTCCATATTTCTATGTTGAGAAAGTATGTGCGAGATCCGGAGCATAAGATCAACTTAGAGCCTATTCATGTGGAGCAGGACTTGACTGTGAAGTGTGACCCAGTGTGTATTTTAGAATCATCAGAGTGTGTTCTAAGGAGAATAATTATCAAATATGTCAGAAATCTATGGGCAAATCAGCCTGAACGTGAAATGACTTGGGAGCTTGAGGAGCAGATGCGTAAGGAGTATCCCAAACTATTTGACACCGGTGAGTTTTATGCAAATATACGTAGTTTACCATTATGGCTTATACCGTAGATGCAGCTGAATTTGAGGACGAATTCTTTTTAGGGGTAGACTGTAATGCCTGATAAAAAAATAGATAAAGAAAAAGGTAAAAAAAATACTGTAGCCGATGCTACAGTAACTGCGGTGTACAGTACCACGCCTTACCCTTCTCCTATCGCGAGTCAGTGTTTTCCCTATTCCTCCTAACCTAGTCATGAACCGCCACCATCCTCCCTACAAATTTCACAAAAGAGAGAAAGGAGAAGAGGGAAGAGGAGGAGAGGGCCTAGGGTTTTGCTGCCGTCGTCGCCGCCGCCGCCACCGTCGGTCATCAGTGGTGGCCGTTCTTCCTCCCACGAAAATACGGTTAGGTTCTACCTCGTATCTTGGCTGTCCCATTGATCCACCATGTCCCTTTACTGTTCATGAGGGCTTAGCCATGTTTGGCGTAGATCGGAATAACAAGGCCTTTGTGGCGGCAAGTATCGTGGCGAGTTGGATCGGAGATGATGGAAAGGTGAAGAGACAGAGAAGAAGGAGTAAACGTCAGAAGTTTCGGCATCGTGCTCTCTGTAGTTCCCTAGGTGAGAAGCCAAATATTAGTCCCCTTCATCTGATCAAGTTTTGCGGATTAAACCGCTTATTTGGATTAGGTTTCGTGGAGAAATTCTCGAAGTCAATTTCATTCATGTTCTAAAATTCTCGTCAGACAGAGCAGTCCCTGTTCATCGTAATGTTAGGGCATTTTAGAAGCTTTAATAAATTTTGGGCCCGTGGACAAAGTTGTAAGGACTTCAATATCTTTCTTTGGACGCCAAGAACTCTGTCATAGTAGTTATAATTTGTGAGATATCGATTTTTCAATCTGACTTTTTTCCAGTGATGAAAATCTGGACAGTTTTGAATCTCCGCAGTTTTTTACCCTGATAATGAAATAATTAGGTCTTGGATTATTAACAAAAGTTTTAGGATCTTTGTTAAGCTTTCTAGATTGGTAAAGTTTGTAAATTTTGAATAAGTATATCTCCAGTTATGAATTTTTGAAGTTTGGTGTTCTGTTTTGGACGTCAGAAATATTCAGTTAGGTTCCATGTTTATTTACCCCATCTTGGAGGCTTGTTATGCAAAAAATTATAATACCCATATTGTTTATAATTGAGTTTTACATAGGCTGATACATTTTGAGAATTTTTGGATGAGTATTCTGAAGTATATGAAAAAGAGAAGAGTCGGTGCTGCTGTCTTGATCGGTAGCGCAAACGGTAGAGACTTGAATGTCGGGTTTGGGGCGCTTTAGTGCGTATTTGTTCTTACTCTTGCTTGTATGTTGGTGTATGTACTGAGTATTATTTGTGATCAGGTGGTAGCACTTCAGAACATTGCTAGTGCTATTGTTCTCCTTTGGTAAAGAGGCAAGTGAATGTAGCAGTAGTTTGCTACCGTTTTGGCTTGTTATTTTCATCACCTAAAGTTTATTGTCTATAAGAATGTCATCCCTCTAATATTCAAAATTTATGATCTTGGTATATTAAATCTTAGTTAAATTATGGTCTTATTTAATTACTCATGGTGATGGTATTATTTCATATTGTTATTTGTGGCTAGCCCACAAACCTGAATTTGTAGTTGGAGTATCATTGGTGATTTATTAATTTTATTGCAACATGCCAAGTGCATTGCATCATTCATTAGCATTGGAAATTATGTCTTGGCCTATGGTCATGACTGTACCGGTACGCTTCATGGGATGCAGCTCCACACCTTGTTGGGTGTGCAGGCAGGAGACATATGCATTGCATTCATATGCATTTATGGGAAGTATGTTACTGAAGGGATTTTATCCACGTTATTATGAAGCTCTCTATTGTTAGCTATGTTTCAAATCGGAAGTTTGTTACTTTAATTTGATATCATGTCAATTGGAAACACCATATTAAATTGATGTTAATTCAATATGTGGTTTAAATAGCTTGTCAAAACAAGTTCACTTGCTGAGATATTTTATCTCACTCTTGCTTTACTCAATTCAAGTACTTCATGCTTGCTTGGAAGGGAAGGAAATTAGCTGCACGTCACTCACTTCTTTATTTAGAGACCTTGTGTTTTAATAAATAATAGCTTGGTTTGCTCATTGGTTTTGAAGGTGATTGTTTAAAGTGTGGATGTTAAACTTAATTTTTGTTGGAGTAACTCATTTGTGTTAGGATGTTCTTTAATCCTAGTTTGGTATTTTAGTTATTTATATATTTTATTCTTCTGCTTGCTATAAATACAAAGGAGATGCTGCCAAATTATTTATTAGTTGTGTGCAGCTGTTGTTTGTGTAGTTTAGTAGCATTCCGGTGTATTTGTGGTTTCCGGGGTGTTACAACACTACAAGGCCTTTACAAAGCTATGGTTCCCACCCCTATGCATTCACTAAGGATTCACTGATTTAGGCCCCCTCGTGTGCCACCTAACTCTCCATAATGCACAGAAATGGGCAGCAAATTATTCAACTTGGTCGTACCATATAGACCTCGTGGATTGTTGGGTATTTTAAACGCAAACAGAAAAATCCGCAAGCGCACGGATATCGATGTAGCTTTCACCCGGAAGTATTCCAGAGTATCGATTTTCCACAGGGAACGTGAGTGTACTAATTAAGATTCAAGATCGCCCAAGGATAACTATATAATTATTTTTGGTGGAAAGAGAGGAAGTTTCCTAAGAGTTCTCTAGTTGATCTAAGAATCAAGAATTACTTCAAAGATTATTTATTTTGGAATATCAGAACACTAACGACAAAAAGAGATGAGAAGGGGGCTAGGAAGCTCTGACTATGGTCCTACAAACACCGATCCGAACGAGGTGGAATACGTCGACCGTTAGGGCTGTCACTACCCTAGGGCTACCACAACAATCCGCAGGATTGGGTGCAATTCCAGGTAATTGCAAGACTAAACACCACGTCTAATCTATTAATTACTACTCTAGCGTTATAAAGACTAGAGCACTTGATGCAAGCGGGAATCCAATAAATAACTTGAATGTAAATAAAAGTAATTAAAGAACTCAGGAATTATGAATTGAAGAACCTGGAGAACGATGAAGAACGAACCAGTTGCTGCAAAAGTACAATGTTGAGGAAGATCCGACAGATCCGGCTCCTCCTCCACTCTCCTCTTCTCTCTCCCTATTTTCTAGATTACAACTAGAACTAACTAGAACTAGAACTAGAAGTAGATGAACTAGAGGGATCCTCTCTATTTGGATGAAGAATTGAAACCCTAGCTTTGATTCTGTAGAAGAGGTATGCTCTCCAAGGGCCAGGGGGCCTTGCTTATATAGTCTTTTCAGATGAATCTGGGCCGTCGGATCAAACCAACATTAATCGCACGGTTTTCCTTGATCCCTTAGGTCGGTGGAGCACGATCCGCAAAGTTGACCCTGATTGGGCACACAAGGTGGGCGGGCGCCCTGGGCCAGGCCCCGTTCTGCCTCCGCTTTGTTCCCGTGGCTTCTGGAGTCTTCTAGATGATAGAAAATTGCGCGGCACGTTAATATCTCTATGTAAACCCCACGTGTGGGCCTTTCCTCTGTATTTCCTGATAACCCCTTGTAGAAATAGACAAACACCAAAACTCATGGAATTCTGTCAGATAAAACCCTAAGTCATGGTGTTGGTTGTATTTGGATCCTTTTCCATGATTAGTTGACGGTTAAATATGAGCATTAAGGACCGTCAACAGAAACGACTACCAACCCAAACCACCAACATCAGCGGCCATTCCATGGCAAAAACCAACCTCAGCCAAACTTTCCATCCCATCAGATTCCTAGTCTCCATGTTGCTAAAAAGATTACTAACCCACATGTTCCATAGACCATTAATCAATATTAAATTCATATCATTTACCAATCCCAAGACAACAAGCTAAGCATGACAACTATCCATACAAAAACCTAGGTTACAAGGATGATGTAACAAGTTCTAGTAAACCATAACATATGATTCAAAATTAAGACTCTGCATATAGACTAATGGTCTAACTACACTAACTCAAAAATAAAACAAATGTAGGAGCAAGTATGGTCAAGGACACTTGCCTTCGAACTGTGTTTGGTCGAGGATATCAAATGCCTGGTCCTAGAGGTTCTCAAAATCAGCACCATCTGTAATCATTACACCAAACATGGCCCAAACAAGACATAATGAGAACATTAAACCAGATAGTTGAAAAGCAAAAAACAAACCATACTAATGCATAGAGCTCGTTGATACAAAACTAACACAACTGGAACAGGTCAAATCGGGGTTTGAACGTGAGTTATGATTTTTCAAAGATTTTATTTAGAAAACTAATTAGTCAAATATGACCTCAAAAATAAAAGTTTTCCCAACCTACTGAAACAAAGTCCTATCACGTAGAGCACGAGAATACGAACCGTCCACCCGGTTTGGTCGGAGGTGGAAGAGGGTGCCGACAAGTGGGCCCCACCTGTCAGCGCACAGAGAGAGCGAGCGGGGCGCGGGCATGGTTGGGCCGGCCCAGGAGAGCGAAAAGGGGGGGTGCGGTCGCGGCTGGGCCGGGCCGAAAGAAGAAGGGGAGGGGGGAAAGAGAGCCCTGGATTTCTTTCCCCCTTTTTTACAAAATCATTTCAAAGCTAAAAAGAAATATTTTTCAACCAAATAAAGTTCATAGACAAATTTAAAAAAACTCTACTCCAAAAGCTAAATTTATTTTATAAGAAACAAAAAGACGAGATTCAATCGCACCTAGGTTAAATTATTTTTCACTCAATAAAATTATGCAAGTGGCATGAATGCAACATCCCATCAATTTTAAATTAAAAGTATTATTTAAAATTTAAATTTTGCACATTTTAACAACTAAAAGGCAAACTAAATGTTGGAAATTTTTAGTAAATTCATAAAATCATTTTTATTATTTAGTGATTTCTATTCACAACCCAAATTTGAAATTTTTGGGGTGTGATAATAATCTAGGGTGACTGATTTTCCCCTTTTATTGGGTATGGTTGCAGTATTTATCAAGTACAAAAATGGCCCTATGGCAACTACAGCATATTCTGGTATATTCTAGTATATTGTGCTCATGTGTCCAGGATATTAGGGTCCTTTTCTTTTGCTATCGCCTTTATTGATGGGCCATTGTCAAGCATGGGCCTTTAATCCATTATCTGTTGCACCATAACCTCTGATTGATCTTCATAGTCCCTGGACGTCTCACTTTTCATCATAGCCTCTAACTGATCTACATAGTGCCTCGACATCTAACTTTTCATCGTAGCCTCTGACTTGTCTTTGTAGTGCCTCGATCTCTTACTTTTTCATTACAACCTCTAACTAATCTTTGTAGTGCCTCGACCTCTAACTTTTCATCATGGCCTCTAACTTATCTTTAGGGCATATCGGCCTTCAATTTTATTCTCGTGGCCTCTAACTTTTCTTCAAGGCGTATTGACCTTTGAATTTTTTATCGTGACCTTCAACTTTTATTCAAAGCACTCTGACCACTGACTTTTTCATCGTGGACTCTAACTTTTATTCGAAGCTCTCTAACCTCTGACTTTCCAGCCTCAGCCTCTAACTGATCTAAGCTACTACACTAAGTTCTATTGGGAATCTTCAAGGGGGAGTTAACCCATATTCCTTGTGGGCTCTCCCAACATTAGCCCCTCAGCTACTAGGTTATGGTCGGTACTACATGACCTAGTAGATGTTCATACAAGAAGAGGTACAATAGAACTCAAACCTTGGTTGTGAGGATCACTTTTTGCAACATGTATGTGCTTGCCTCACTAAGAACACCATCCCAAAAACCCTAAAAAGAGCACAAGCACGACTCTAACCTATACATGCTCTATTTCTCAAAGCTTCCAGCTTCAGGTACCTTGATCTTTCAGATTTCTTCATCTTTAGCCCTTGGCTCCTTCTACTTTTTCTGTAACATGATTCATCGGCTTTGCTCAGTGCTCAAGTCTTCATCTCTAGGACCTTCCTGATGTGTAGGTCTTCATTCCTAGGGCCTTTGCCTCTAGTATTTTCTTGGCACACAGGTGTGTCTTCAAGGCCTTCTTGATGTGTGAGCCTTTCTCTTCGAGTCTTCTTGGTGCGGTAGTCTTCATATCTAGGTCTTCCTGGTGTGGAGCTCTTTGTCTTTTGGTCTTCTTAGTGCAGAGGTCTTCGTCTCTAGGTCTTCTCGGTGAGGGGGTCTTCATCTTCAAGGCCTTCTCCTCCAATATCTTTTCATGAGCGCCGGGCAAAATACTTCATGTTTCAGAGTTGCTGGTCCTCTGGTATGCTCCCCTAGACCCTCTTGGTCGGTACTTGTGACCAAATCCTCCGTCTTCCTTGGCGTAGTTGATGTAGTCATAGTAGTGGAAATAGATGGTTGGACTAGAGTTACTAATGAGCCCCTAGAGTTGAAGTGGTTCATGAAGGTGTGGTAGACCTTGGCGTCGAAGGAGTTGATATAGCCCCTCAAGCTTGGCGATGGGGGTCAGCCACCATAGGCGTTGATGTCGAAGGAGTTGACGAAGGCTCTTGAACCGTTGTAGTGGGCGAGGATGATGGCGAAGCCCCTCCTATCGAAGACCCTCCTGCAAAGATTCTTGCTAGAGTAGATATTGGTGTGGATGACAAAGGTGTCAATAATACCCCCTTGTGCTGATGTATTGGCAGAGGCGAGACGTCCTGGTTCGCCATGACTATTGGCAAAGACCCAAAGGTGTTTGGTATAGGTGAGGTTGGTGTAGATTGCTTCATCCAATTCCACATGAAACAATTATGAACTTTTATAAGAGAGACTCATGGCATGTGGCTCCACTGATGCGTTAGTAAAACCACATTTAAAACCTGTTTAAAATGATAGGGTCGGGGGTGTTTTGAAAGTTAAAATATGATGTTTTTTGGTATTATAAAGCTCAAGGGCCTTTTCAAATTCAACAAAAAATTTAAGGTGTAAGACTATATGATCTATGAGACCCCATGCTTTTACATAATGTTATAACCAAAACTAGTTTTGCCAATTAAAAAAACTTGTTAGCCCCTATTTAGTTGAACAAAATTTTGCAAAATGGCTACTGTAGCTCTTTCATTTGTATTGACAATTGTTGTCCAATATGGACTAAGTAGACTCAAATGATTTGTCTCGTGAATTATAGGCAAACTGTGCAATTAATTATTTTTTATCTATATTTAATGCTCCATGCTTGTGCCATAAGATTCGGTGTGATAGGGAATCTTGAAAAAATTTGCAAAATTTTTGGAACTTAAACGGCCCCTTAATTAGTCCACAAAAGAAATGTTGATTTGTGGGCTTCAGGTGAAAAACCTGACATCAGGGTTGATTAAAGACTACTCCTGTTTACTCACACCACAAAATTCGAAGCATTGGTGGCTCATTTGTGCACTGACACGTGTCACTACATGTTTTGTAAAAAGCCCCTCTACATTTTAGAAATCAACCCGCGGTCCAACTCATCCGCACCCTGCCCTTCCCGCACACGGCCGCACCGTGGCACCGCTCGGCCCGCACCTAGCACCCGCGCGACAGCAGAAACCCTAGCCGCCGATGGCGGTGTGCGGCCATGGCGACGCCGCAGTGGGGAGCGACGATGCTCTCGTGGTCAGAGCAATAACCCTTGATTCCCCAAGGCAATGACGAGGGCTGAAGGTACGAGCAAGCAACTTCTCCTTTCTCTTCTTGTTCCTTATCTCTACCTCCTCTCTGAGATCTATTCACTGGAGCTGAGCTTGGTCTCTCTCCCACTCAGATCTGGCCACGAGCTCCTCAGCGGGCATGAGCATACGCCCAGACGGAGCTTCTAGGTGGCCGGTGGTGCACAAGGCCTCCACATCAAGTAGCGCAGCATGAACCCCAGCACCATCCACCTCCAAGAGGCCCCGAGAGCGCATCCTGCAGAGGAGCTCCCACGTTTGGAGGCCCCAAGAGCGCATCTGGATCCCTTCTTATCCCCTTTGGGAAAATCTCGGGCGGCCTCGGCATGACGGCGTGCCTCACCCCTCTCTACTAGCTTCTCTTGGCAGTTGGCACTGGTTTCGATCCTCCAGGTGAGTCGTTCCTTCCCTGTTTTCTACCCCGATCTGCTCCTCATTGCAAACCCTGACCTCTCCTTCTTCTCTCTGTTCCTCAATTCTACACACAACAGACTCCGGTAGTCCCAACCGTAAGACACTCCATCTTAATTATTCCGTGTGATTGCCCGTGGCTTGTGTTGATCTTGGTTGGAGGGTTGGCTTCTTGTGTGTGATCTCCTCCTTTGCGTAGACTGTAGTTGGACTCTCGTGATTTAGGTTTCTCTGTTCTTGCAGCAATCGCATTACATTTGTGTTATCCATTGAACATTTTGTTTTCTAGAAGCCTGGTGATGGAGTTTATGTAGTGCAGAGAATCAGATTTGTGACCCCAAAAATTAGTTCAAGATATATTAGCAGGACTGTTGTAAGGAGACAAAATGAAGGAAAACTAGCAGCTTTAAGCTTCAGCTGACACTTAAGCCTAACTAAAATAAATAAATAGATCCGTATAATAGTGGAATGATGCTCAGATATGGGAACTTGTGAGGTTCTTTTCTTTCTAGCATTTTTCTTACCACAATAGTGATAACTCTCTTTACAAGCCTTCTCCATATATTTGTGGAGCTACTTGCTTTTCACATACACATTTTAATAGCTTTAGTTATTCCTTTGGGTAATTTGTAGACAGATTAACTGTGCCTAGCCCTAGCCTGAACTTACCTATTCATTATATTTATGTTTATTTATGTATTACTGTTCTTCTATTGTTGTGCTGTTTTGCAGAGGTTGGAGTTGTTGCTACTGTATGTGCATCTACAACACTGCAAGTGTAAGTTTGTCATCCCTATTGACAACTGAACCTGCACTTTCCTAAAATTTCGTAGAATTTCTGCTGGCCCTTAGGTATTCCAGTTTTCCTTTTCCATGTTTTGTCAATACCTTTGAATTCAAACCTTTCATCATGAAAGTTGGGATCATTTCAAAGCATGTCCATCTAAGTCATTAGTAAGAAATGGGTATGCATTTTGCTCCAAGAAAATCTACCGTGTAGGCATTGATGTTATATGTCGATGAGCTATTCTTTCCTTGCATAGTGCACCTTTTATCCAGTGATGTATAATTATAATTTACAATACCAATGTGGCCAACAAGTTAATACTTACCTTCCTCACTCATGGTTGATAGGTCGCTGCAAGGTTGATAGCAGAAGATCATTATCAAGGTTAGGCACACAAATGGTATCACTTGTCTGATGTCCGTGTGCTCTACTGCTATTTAAATTCTTACAGTAAGTAAAGATCTTGTCTATTGCAGGTCTCTCCATTAATGACTTTGATGTTCTATCAGATTTTAACCTCAGATATTCTGATAAAGCATATAGGTGAGAGTAGCATCTTATACTTTTATGTGTTGTTAGATGTTCTGATTTGAAAATCTCATTGAGATGTCTAAATTTACTTCTCCAGTTGCTTGCGGATCTTGCTCATATGAGATGTATGAGTTTATCTCTGGCTCTTGTTAGATGGTAGCAATCAGCAGGCAACTTGTTTTTTTTGCTTGCATTACAGTAAGCAGGTTGCTTTAGATCACCACACTACAAATGCTCCTTATAGCAACGTACTATTCAAAATAGAAATAAAATGTGTTGCGCCATCTATTCCACAGCCACTATTTCTCAAGGTTCAATGGTCCATAAAAAATACTTATAGGCAAACATTTTAGTACAATGATCTTTTTACGATGATACCTTGGCCGATACAGATCTGTCAATTCTATCCTGCTTCACATGTCTGGGTAATCTATTTATTCATGGGCACATGCTCAGCTTGACATGTCTGAGAAATGCTCACTCACATATGTTATTTCATGTGCTGCTAAACTAGGATCCTTGCTTAGTATTTATAATTTATTTTAGGGCTGTTAGCAGTGGGTTAAAGTATCTCTAGCTTGCAATTTCTTATTTGCAGAAGACATTTCGTAATGTGCAGGGAAATTTTTTAGGTGTCAGTTGAGTGTGTGTATGCATCCAATTGCTTAGTGTTTTAGTGACTTGTTCTGATTATTATTTTATAGTAAAACATATATATATATATATATATATATACTGCCACACGTTCGGGCATTAGCACCGGTCGGGAAGGGCCTGTTGCCCCGGTTTCCGAGCCGGTGCTGCCCTTCCGGGACTAAAGGCCCACCCTTTAGTCCCGGTTCCGTTAACCGGGGCTAAAGCCCCCCCTTTAACACCGGTTGGTAACACCAACCGGTGTTAAAGGGTCCTGCCAGGGCTGCCACGTTGCAGGACCCTTTAACACCGGTTGGTATTACCAACCGGTGTTAAAGGGTTTCTTTTTCTTTTTTTTTTTGGTTCACTTCTTCGGTTCTGTTTATTGTTTATATATAATATATAATAATAGGTTTTTCATACATGTTTTGCTGATACAATAATATATTTATATTACACGCATATTAAGCATATATAAATGAAAATTATAGGCTAAGCTTAATAGTTAAGCTTTTCCTATAATAAAATGAATAGACCACATCAAAAATTAAATATATATGTAAAAAGCTTTATATATATATATAGTTTTATATGTACAAAATTCGTAACACATATATACATAGAGTTTGTTCTCCCAATGTCTACAAACGATACAAATGATCATCGTTGTTTGGTATAAGAGTTTCGTTGTCGTTGAAGTGAAACTCGCCGTTTGGATTGATCACTTGGTCGCGGAGAAATCCTGCTATCGTCTCTTGGATAGCTTTGATTCGGTCTTGTTGTAGGACCTTTTCCCTCAGCCATTCTGTCTTTAATTTGAAATAAATAAAAAAGGTATTAGTTATCTAAGTTATTCAATATAATTCAGGAGATAATGAAAAGAGACATGTAACGTACTCTGAGCGTCTCTGTGGGTGTTTGATTGACTTGTGCCATCATGAATTTGCACACGTAATATGCACATAGATTGTTCCCCCCTTCTTGTCTTAAACACCACTGTACGATGTATATATATATAAAAATATTCATAACCACGACAATAAGAAGGCTAAAAGTTAGCGAAAGTTTGTTAGCTAGTAGAACTTACTTGTGGATGTATTATGTTAAGCGGCGCTTTACATCCACTGAGATGTTCACGGTCAATGAATCTTTCCCAAACCCTATACACAGCCATTGTGGATCGTGAACTAATAATTACAGAGTCATATTATGATATTTTTGTAGCTGAGATCGACATTACGTACCTTTGAATAATGTTTACCATTTGTTGATAATTTTCTTGTGGTTTTCTCATTGAGTCAAAGATTATCAATCGGTTCTTGGGAATTTCAATGACCATGAGTATCCAGTGAAAGCTGTTTACACACATATATAGGGTCAGTCCTATAATGTAAAATAAAATATGCATGCACTTAATAACTATATAACTCACTCGAAGTTGAAGGGGAAGAGTATTTTTTGTTTTTCTTTTTGGTTTACAAAGAACCTCATAAGATTGGTGCAGATTTCTGTCTCATAATCTGCTGTCCACACTGCCTGCGGAGCCTTGAAAACAATATAAGGGTCAACGAACCCAATACTATTGTCATTTCTCATTCTAAGCTCTCTCATTTGGTGCCTGCATATATACATACAAATCCTAAGTGTGTAAGGATTATATACATGTAATTAAAGAAGTTAGAAGTATAATAAAAAGGAAAAATACTTACAGACAAAAGCAGCTGACAAGAGATTTGTCAAGAGCGTCGAGGTGGCATAATTGGTGCAATTCTTCGAACTGCACGTATATGAGGTCATCTCCACGGAAGTAGTGATGTTGTCTAATACGAACAGAAATCCAATTCTCTCCCCTTTTAGACGCCTCAATGCACCATTTGTTTATTGCAAACATTTGTGTGCCGAGCTCGTGTAAATGCTTAGGGTCGAATAGACTCCTGCCCGGTTCATATCTTGCCCTCCATTGATCAACTACCTCGGCTTTTTCAAATGTATGGCATCCAAGAATGGCGGTAATTTCTTCTATATTTAAACCGCTCTGTCCAAAGTAACTCTCAAGCGAGTCTAGCTCAGACAACGCTAAGGATTTCTTTGGCATCAAGTCTTCATTTGAGCCGTATTGATTTGGCACAATCAAAGGTTTTGATACTTCTCCGAGCTGTGGGACCCCCTTTCCTACTCTCTTCTTAGTAGGCTGTGAAGACTTGACCAGAGACCGCTCATAGTCCGAAAGTGCTGGCTTTTTCTGAGCTTCGCGTTGCTTCTTTTGATGGTCCGCCACCTTCTGCCTCAGTTCCGATGGCTTCACATAAAAGTACGGCTTTTCTGGGTTAAGCCGTTTTTTCCTTTCCTCCTTTATTTTATCAAAAAATTGTTGGACCTCAGCTTTAGATGTAGCAATTACCTCCTCTTCACTCTTTTCGTAAGGTAATTTTTCTGGCGTCTTAGCTCTCTTTGCGGAGGCAGCCTTCTTTGGAGGTGGGACCGATGACTTCGGTCCTTCTTGGACGGACCGCTTCTTACTACCTCGCTTTGGAGGCGAGGGGACCGACCGTGCACTCTTTGGAGAGGGCGGTGCAGGCGGTGGAGGGGGTGGGGCCGATCTTTTTGGCGTTGGAGAACGCGGTGGAGGAGTTGGAGAACGCGGTGGAGGAGTTGGAGACCTCGGTGGAGGAGGTGGAGACCGTGGTGGAGGCGGTGGCGGGGTCGGTGTGGCCGCCGCAGGTGTTGGAGGAGATCCAGCATTGTCACCGCCCGCAGCACTATGATGCGCTGGGGAGAGAACTGGACTTAGGTTGGAGGAGTCCCTGCAAAGAAAACAATTACAAGTTTTGTGAGTAAACTTTTTTTAAATTTCAATACATAATAAATAATATAAGAAGTAAAATCACACACAAACCTATGCTGAGGAATAATTATGAAGCGCTTGCGCCAACAAATAAATGTCTTCTCAGCTTCACCTAAGGTCTTCTCTCCGTCTCCCCCTTCTATGTCTAGTGGCACATTGCCACAACCTTTCTCAACCCTATCAACCGAGACGCTAGCATATCCACCAGGTACTGGTCGATTATGGATTCTTGGAGTGCCCGTTCGGTCGATAGGGTTGACAACAGCGATAGCCACCTTTTTGGTGGCATTCCCATCTGGTACATGCAGCTCACAGGTAGTAAAAGCCTCTGTGACATCATCCACGGGGAAGTGTAGCTTCGTGTCATCCTGAATGGTTGGTACTTCCGTGGATGCGCAGCTGCTTTTCAACTGGCCTGGGGGGCTAACATTGACCTCAGGCTGTGATGTACCTTGCCCTTTCGTCATTTGACTAAGTGCTGCTTGCACTTGCCTTTGAATCTCTGCCTGCATCCATTCTTCACGAGCTTTCTCGCGCTCTTGTGACTGCAGAACAAAAGCTTCCAGGCGGCGGATCCGCTCTGCCTCCTCATCCTTCTTTCTCTAGCGGCTTCTGTAGGTATCTTGATCGGCTTGGAATGATTGCAGCCACGGAACTGCCCCATAGCCTCTCGTACGCCCACCGTGCTCAGGATTTTCAAGCGCATAGGTGAGTTCATCCTTCTCCCTGTTAGGCCTGAACTCACCAGACTGAACCGCCTCTCGTGCACGGACTAGTCTCTCTGCTGCTCTAGAGATTTCTTGGCCCCAAACTAGCGCCCCGGTGTCTGGGTCCACGCTTCCCCCATGACCGTAGAACCAATGCTTGGAGCGCTCGCTCCAATTCTTTGCTATTGTCTCGGGTGTGACCCCCCTAGCAAGCATCTCCTGTTCCATTCGGTCCCACTTGGGAACAGCACTCTTATAACCACCTGATCCCATATGATGGTGGTATGCCTTTTTACTGGCATTCTCTTTGTTTCTATTGGCTCGTTCCTCGCCCTCTTCTGATGTTTTGTACTGCACAAAGTCATCCCAGAAGGCCCTCAGCTTTACATATTGCTTGAGGTTGAAATCTGGAGTCTCGTTTTTCTTGACATATTTATTGTACAAAGACTTCTTCCAATTCTGGAAGAGTACTGCCATCTTCTTCATAGTCCAGTCATAAATTCGCACCTTCAACTCTTCATCGTTGGTGTCGAAGGTGAAAACGTCTGTGACGGCTTTCCAAACTAACTCCTTGTCACGATCAGAGACAAAACTGATCTCAGGAGCACCTCGCTTCTCTCTCCATTCACGACAACTGAACGGTATTTGATCTCTCACAAGATATCCACAGTGATTAACATATTTATTTACATGCTCACCAAGTGGTCTGCCTGTAGCTATCTCAAACTCAGAGATTACATAGCGGCCCTCCAACGGCTTCTTTGGCCCTCGTGGAGGTACGCTTCTCCCCGTAGAGGTCGATCCAGAAGGCTACATGTACATATAGAAACAAAAATACTAAATTAATAACCAAGTAATAAGTCTAAAACCTAATGTAAGAGATGCATTATTTATATATGTTTACATTTACATACCTCACCAGTATTTTCTTCTTGTTGCACGACAAGTTGTTGCTCAGGGGCATTGCCCTCTTGTTGCTCAGGGGCATTGCCCTCTTGTTGCTCAGTAGGATTGCCTTGCATGATGTCGTGGTAATCAACGAAGTACTGACTACCGTCGTCGATTATATTTTGAATGGCAACTTCCATATAATCAGGATCATCATGAGGACGGTTAGCCATTTCTATGTCTGCAACCATACATATATATATTCTATATAAGATAAGAAATACACTAATACTACTACAAATGAAAGTGTTGGAGTGCTCTAAAAATAATACTAGGATCTTTTAAGCCAAGTAATACATTAGAATAAAAAACAATACTAGAATAATACATACATACAAAAAATATTACATATATATGTGTGTGTATATGTAAAAAAATAATATACATACATACAAAAAATAATACATATATAAAAAAATAGAACATACATACATACTATATATATACTAGAATAATATATTAAAAAAATAATACATACATACATACATACAAACAATTATAATTCATACATACAAACTATATATATGTGTGTATATGTACAAAAAATAATATACATACATACAAAAAATATTACATATATACAAAAAATAAAACATACATACATACTATATATATATACTAGAATAATATATTAAAAAAATAATACATACATACATACAAACAATTATAATTCATACATACAAACTATATATGTGTGTGTATATGTACAAAAAATAATATACATACATACAAAAAATAATACATATATAAAAAAAATAAAACATACATACATACTATATATATACTAGAATAATATATTAAAAAAATAATACATACATACATACAAACAATTATAATTCATACATACAAACTATATATATGTGTGTGTATATGTACAAAAAATAATATACATACATACAAAAAATATTACATATATACAAAAAATAAAACATACATACAAAAAAATTACATATATATACAAAAAAAATATATACAAAAAATTACATATATACATACTATATATACTAGAAATATATACAAAAAATTACATATATATAAAAAAATATATATACATACTATATATAATATACATACTATATATAATACTACAAATCAAAACACCATATATATAATATACATATACACAAAAAAAATTACATATATATACATAAAAATATATACAAAAAATAATACTACAAATCAAAACACCATATATACATATATATATATATATGTATATATATGGTGTTTTTATTTGTAATATTATTTTTTTTATATATTTTTATGTATATATATGTAATATTTTTTGTGTGTATATATATATATTTCTCTGGTCTAGTGTATATAAATACGTAATTAATCAATGGCGTCGTTCTCGATCTATACTTAGCACACAGCCGGCCGGAGAAGATCGCGCGTGGGGAAGATGATGTACTGTGCAGTGGCCCGCGCGCTCGATCTGGCCGTGGCCCGCTGCGGCGGCGTTGGCGGAGGGCCGCGGCGGCGCTAGTGGAGAGCCGCGGCGGCGCTGGTGGAGGCGGTGGTCGCGGCGGCGAGGGAGTCGAAACGACGGCGGCGAAGATGAACCCGGCGGCGCTGGAACGAAGACGAAGACGATGAACTACCGGATCCAGGGCTCCTGCGCATATTTATAGGGGCAGACCCTTTAGCACCGGCCCATAGTGGGAACCGGTGCTAAAGGGTCCTAGGCGGGCTCGGGCGGGGTCCTGAAAATTTTCAGGACCCTTTAGCACTGGTTCCCACTATGGGCCGGTGCTAAAGGCCCATTTTTTTAGTTTAGGGTTTTTCAATTGTTTTATATATACAGTTTATATTATAAATTGTATAGTAAATTAAATATTTTGCATAATGTTTTTTAAATAGTGACATATATTGTAATTTGTTTTAATGTACACATAAAAATTTTTAAACTTAAATATCTTATTGTATTTTTATAATTTACAATGATTTTGTAAGAAATGTTTAGTATTTTGTTAATGCAAAAATATATTATTCCAATAAATTTACAAAAACTATATCCAATGAACTGGAAATTTATTTTCACATCATATTAACGTAAAACTTTTTATTTTTGTTATTTATTACTAGGAATGCTAGTTGGGTATAATTTTCATCAAATAAAAAATCATATAAAAATATATATCTTGATGAACACACCCTTTGACCGAACCCTAGATTGTCCCAAATGGAAAAGTCATGAATACAAAGTTTGCTACACTCATCAAGTTCTACATTTTGTCTAATGGTCAACTTTTCATTTGGAAAAGTTTGAACCACTGAATTTTGAATTTTCATAGAACTCATAGCCACGCAGCGGTTTCGGAACCCTACATGGTCTCGAATGGAAAAGTCATGAATACCAATATTGTTCCACTCATCAAAATCTACATTTCATATATAGACCATTTTTGCATTTGACAAAGTTTTGGGAAGGTGTAGTTGAAAATCCACAATTGACACATATAGTTTCATATAGTTTGTGTGAGAACTTAGAATTGGTGGGTATTGTTAACTTAGATTTTCTCAAATGGAAATGTTGTGTATATAAAAAGTTTAGATCTTGAAGATATCTAACAACTTGGTATTCAAAATATTTTCATTTGAAGTAATTTAGTTTGTCATTTGACCAAGTTTGACCAAGTTTGACCGAAACCCGTCTTGGATTTTATAGAAATGTAACTAGGATTGGCTCAAAATTATCCAAATGGAAAAATGGACAATATATAAAATATAGATTTTGATGATCTCTAACAACTTTATATTCAAACTTTTTTCATTTCAAGTCATCAAATGGGCTATTTGACCAATTTTGACCAAGTCAAAGCATTGGTTTTTACAA
>NC_012874.2:51737993-51915569 GCF_000003195.3 Sorghum bicolor
AAACGAGCAAAAAAGGGTTCAAGACGGCAGTCAGCTTGATTGTCGATCCAATGATTTCTCTCACTATCAAGGACGAATGGTTCGTCTTTGAACCACTATTGTAAGGTCCACGGTTGTCATCCCATACTCCTTGTCGACTGTTACCCCACCTCCGGTCATCTTCACCCATTGGCACCGGAACAAAGGAACTTTAAAATTAGCTGCATAGACTAGTTCCCATATGTCTTCTATGCGTCCATAATATGTTTGTCTGTTCCCATTTGGATCCGTGGCATCCACGCGTACACCACTATTTTGGTTGGTGCTCCTTTTATCTTGGCCAACTGTGTAAAATGTGTTACCATTTATCTCGTACCCTTTGTATGTGAGGACATGCCATGATGGTTGCCTGGCCAACAAATAAAGCTGCTCATCAATGTTTTCATCACCTTGACATTTTTTGCGCAACCAATCGCCAAAAGTTTCCATGTGCTGACGCATTATCCAAGCTTCATTCTTCCCGGGCCACTGGGACCGTAGGTAATCTTTGTGTACCTCAACATATGGTTCCACCAATGAGGAGTTCTGGAGAACTGTGTAGTGTGCTTTATTGAAGTAATCGTTTCCCGTACCAATATATGTTTTCTTCCCAAGTGTTCCCTTTCCGCTGAGTCTGCCCTCGTGTCGAGATTCAGGAATGCCAATTGGGTCAAGGTCTGGAATAAAGTCAACACAGAACTCTATGACCTCCTCTGTTCCGTAGCCCTTGGCAATGCTTCCTTCTGGCCGGGAACGACTATGGACATATTTCTTTAGGACACCCATGAATCTCTCGAAGGGGAACATGTTGTGTAGGAACACAGGACCGAGAATACGAATCTCTTTGACCAGATGAACTAGGAGGTGTGTCATGATATCGAAGAAGGATGGAGGGAACACCAACTCAAAGCTGACGAGACATTGAACGACATCATTCTGCAGAGTAGCTAGTTGCTCTGGATTGATTGCCTTCTGAGAAATTGCATTGAGGAATGCACATAGCTTTACGGTGGCTAGACGTACGTGTGGAGGTAGAATTCCTCTTAAAACGACCGGCAGCAATTGCGTCATTAGAACGTGACAGTCATGGGACTTCAAGTTCAGGAATTTCTTCTCTGGCACATTAATTATTCCCTTGATATTGGAGGAGAATCCAGATGGGACCTTGATGCTGCTAAGACATTCAAACATGCTTTCCTTCTCTTCTTTGCTCAGAGTGTAGCTAGCAGGGCTTAAGTAATGACGTCCATCATCTGTCTTTTCTGGATGCAGGTTGTCTCGTTCTTTCATGCGCTGCAAGTCTTGTCGTGCTTCAAGTGAATCCTTAGACTTCCCGTAGACACCCATGAATCCGAGCAAGTTCACACAAAGATTCTTTGTCAGGTGCATCACGTCGATCGCGTTGCGGACCTCTAGGACATTCCAGTAAGGTAGCTCCCAAAATATGCATTTCTTCTTCCACATGGGTACGTGTCCCTTAGCATCCTTGGGAATAGGTTCGCTGCCTCGTCCCTTTCCAAATACCACTTTTATATCCTTGACCATTTCGAGTACATCATCCCCGGTTCGATTGAGAGGTTTGGTCCGGTGGTCTGCCTTGCCTTTAAAATGCTTGCCTTTCTTTCGTACTGGGTGGTTCACAGGAAGAAACTGACGGTGGCCAAGGTACACGACCTTTCGACATTTTTTCAAAAATACACAGTCAAGGTCTTCATAACAATGTGTGCATGCATTATATCCCTTGTTTGACTTGCCTGAAAGATTACTCAGAGCTGGCCAATCATTGATTGTTACAAACAGCAATGCTCGTAGGTCAAAGTGCTCTTGTTTGTACTCATCCCACACGCGAACTCCTGGTTTGCTCCATAAAAGTTGAAGTTCCTCAACTAATGGCCTAAGGTAGACATCTATGTCATTGCCAGGTTGCTTCGGTCCTTGGATAAGCACCGGCATCATAATAAACTTCCGCTTCATGCATAGCCATGGAGGAAGGTTGTAGATACATAGAGTAACTGGCCAAGTGCTGTGACTACTGCTCTGCTCACCGAAAGGATTCATACCATCTGTACTTAAGGCGAACCGCAAGTTTCTAGCATCATTTGCAAAATCTGAGAATTCTCTGTCTATCGCTCTCCACTAGGATCCATCGGCAGGGTGTCTCAGCATATTGTCTATCTTACGGTCTTCTTTATGCCACCGCAACAACTTTGCATTGTCCTTATTTCTGAACAGACATTTTAATCGTGGTATTATAGGAGCATACCACATAACCTTGGCTGGAATTTTCTTCCTATGACGTTCTTCACCCTCAACATCGCCAGGATCATCTCGTCTAATCTTATACCGTGATGCCTTACATACTGGACATGCATCCAAATTCTCGTATTCCTCCCCACGGTAGAGGATGCAGTCATTAGGACATGCGTGTATCTTCTGGATTTCTAATCCCAAAGGGCAGACAACCTGTTTTGCTTCATACGTAGTGGTGGGCAATTCGTTGCCTTTCGGAAGCATCTTTTTTATGATCTTCAATAACTGCCCAAATGCCTTGTCAGATGTACCATTCTTTGTCTTCCATTGCAGCAATTCCAATGTGGTACCCAGCTTTTTTTGCCCCTCTTCAGTGGTGGGATATAGCGATTTCCTATGGTCCTCTAGCATGCGCTCGAACTTGGCTTTCTCTTTATCACTTTCACATTCTCTTTGTGCATCACGGATGGCATCACCAAAAGCATCATCGCCCCGATCATCTTCTGCCGCTACCTCTTCTTCATTATCTCCCCCCATTGCAATATCATTGAAGCCACCGTACTGAGCAATAATATTGGCATGGTCCAATTCTTCTTCTTCTTCTTCTTCTTCTTCTTCTTCTTCTTCACCTTCATCCATTATAATCCCGCTTTCTCCATGTTTGGTCCAACAAATATAGTTTGGTACGAAACCAGACTTTAATAAGTGTGAATGAAGAGTTCTTGAGTTAGAATATTCCGTCAAATTCTTGCACACGGCACATGGACAGCACATGAAACCGTCCCTCTTATTTGACTCGGCCACACTTAAGAAATAGTGCACGCCATTAATGAACTCTTCGGAGCGCCGATCGGCATTATACATCCAATTACGTGTTACCATCTGCATTAAAGATAACATATATATTATGAAAACCATGCACACATATAGTTTCTCATCTTATTGCACAACATGTCTAAGATACATAGTTGATTAATTTAGAAAAGCTTGGCTACAACAAATACAATCGCAACTAGCATTAAAAAAAATAAAACTAAAATGCACTTAAGCAACATAATTAGTTCGCGTCCGATCCCAACTATAATAGATAGATCATTCGCTTGATCAACATCATTGAACTTCTTTCGTCGGCTCACTGCCTCACCACCTTCAGCCTCAACCACCTGTGCAAAAGATTTCTTAATGTGTTCAATGTATTCTTCCTCCCAGTACCAACCTGTACATCCGCCAGTACCGTCCCATGGAAACTAAAAGAGAGAATCAAAAGTTTAATTAATATCATTTAAAAAAATATGCACATATATAAGCAAATGTCTGGAAATAACTCACATTACGATCTGGACACTTGTAGAATATACGACCCTTGTTTACTCCCTCTTTCGACACTTTGTACTCCATCAAAATCTTCTGCCCACACTTGCCACAAGTAATGAGAGGGAGTTCCGGACGGTATCGCTTTTGAACCCGTTGAGAGACTGAAGACCCGGTCACGGTTGCCATCTACTATCCATACTCAATTTTAAAACAATTATAAATTCCACATTTACTAGTAAACATGTATGATACAATGGACATTATATGTAGTAATAAAAATAAATCAAGTGATATTAACAAACCAATTAATTTGAACTATCCTACTTTCTATGATCATAAAAATATACTATAATTCATTCTTGCAAAATATATTAAAACTAGGTCAACCATGAAATATGATATATACATATGGATACTAATTCATGTGAATGATTCAAAATAACAAAGTGGATTTGAGCTAAAAAATGATGGGAACATCACAAGCCAAAAACAACATGAAAAAGACAAGAAAGGCTGAAGTTAGTCACCTCTAAGCGCGAAGAGACGATGACGGAGTCGAAGAAGATCAACGATGGGCGTCGGAGATGAAGAACAAATGAAGAACAAGCAAGAAGAAGCTCCAAGAACAACAATAGTGCTCTCGGTTTCAAATGGGCAGAGGGGAGGAGGGAGCCAGCCTATAAACCGGACCTTTAGCACCGGTTCAGAGCAAAAACCGGTGCTAAAGGGTTTGCCTCGGCCCGTGGCTCTGGCCGGTGCTAAAGGGACCCCTTTAGCACCGGTTCTTGTTAAAAATCGGTGCTAAAGGGTCCCTGCCCCGACAGCACATGTCACTAGCCGTTGGGCAGGACCCTTTAGCGAACCGGTGCTAAAGGGGTCTTTAACCCCGGGCCGCAAAAAGGCCGAGGTTTTTGGCCATTTTGGGCATCGACCAATGCCTCATTCTGTAGTAGTGATATATATATATATATATATATATATATATATATATATATATATATATATATATATATATATATATATATATAGGTTGTGGAGATGATGAATTCTTGCATGGCTGAAAGGACAAAGATGAAAAGTGAAGAAGAAAATAATAAGATTCTGCTGAATGAGACTTGAGAGAGAAGATTGCAAAATCACACGTGTTTATTCAACAATCCTTATGTATTGTCCACTTGTTTTTTATATGGTTACAACTTAGTTGGTGTAATTATGAAGTATGTATGGACATATAGTACAATTATTGGTTAGTGTTCATATTGCCATTTGTTATTGTATTGCTTATACATGATTATTAATTCGGGCGCCTGATGTTCTAGTTGTAGTAGAAAGCTTGCCTCGTGCTGCCCCTTGAGGAGTTTACAAGAAGCAAGGTCGAAAAATATAAACACATCAGAATGCAATTAGGGAAGTGATGGATCTGCACGACCAAGTGAGCGACATGGTTTGCACGGAGAAATTTAATAATATGCAAAAACGAAAAATAAAAAGAAATCACATACGTTGTAAAGTGTCAGCGGCTATGGATGTTAAGAGATAAATCTCCTCCCTATGTCTAGGTTCTTTGTATCTAATCAGATCCTAGTCATTAGCCTAGATTATAGGAATAGATGTATTCTATGCATGTAATTAGTTGTAATTGATCTCCTGTACATGCCACCGCCGTGGGGGCTATTCCACGGTCAATATAAACATGCAACCGAGTATGCCAAGGGCTTCATACTCGTTAACCCAAAACTTTACACTCGTTAACCTAAAACTTTACATGGTACCAGAGCCTTTCCTTCCTCACGGATTGTGCCATGTCTTCTTCTTCCTCAGCCCAGAACAATTTCCTCACCGCCCTTGGCTTTCTCCCCGTCAGCGAGAAGCTAACCTACAGCAACTGGCCGCTGTGGCATGCGCAAGTCCTCTCCTCAATTAGGGGGAGCGGAGGTCTTCGAGTCCATCACTCCTCACGCGGCGCCGCCTTCCAAGTTCCTGCTTAAGAAAGAGGGTGAAGATGAAAAGGTGCCGGCGATCCTAAACAAGGAGTACTCGACGTGGATAGCCAAGGACCAACAGGTCCTGAGCTATCTGCTTGTTTCCCTGTCGAAGGAGATCCTTCTCCAAGTCTCCAATGCCACGACGGCGTCCGAGGTGTGGGCAGGCATAGAATCTTTCTTTGCCTCCCAATCACGTGTGAAGATCATCAGCACCAGGATGGCCTTGGGCAATGCATCCAAAGGTTCATCCACCGTCGCAGAGTATTACTCCAAGATGAAAACACTCGCCAACGAGATGGCATCAGCGGGGCGTCGCCTGGAGGATGACGAGTTTGTGCCCTACATCTTGAATGGGCTCGACGAAGACTTTGATGCCGTGGTGACGGCGGTTGCTGCTAGGGTTGAACCCATCACACCTGGTGTGCTTTATACTCAGATGATTAGTCATGAACAAAGATTGGAACTGCGCAGTTGTAACACCCAATATTTGAATTTCAAATAATAGGATTTAATTTGATTTATTTTAGTATTTTTTTGTGAGCATTTAATCTAGAAAATAAGCAATTTTTGGTGGAAAATAAAATTTATCATAACTTTAGAAACTTGAATTTTTCATTCATGCTGGAGCATAGTGTTTTTGTGTGTTGTTTCTGTTTTTATTTTATTTGTTTTGCACAAAATGCTATTTGGAAAAATGTTTTAGAAAAGAAAAACAGAAAAGAATTTGGAAAAAGAAAAGAGAGAAAGAGGGGAGCCCTCCCTGTCGGCCTGGTGGCCCAGCCTCCCCTGGTCCACTTTTCTCACGCTCGGCCCAACTGGCGGCCCAGAGCGCGGCCCGCAGCACGCCCTCTCTCTCTTCTCTCTCTGTTTCGCTGGCAATCGGGGCCCACACGTCAGCGTGTTCCTTCTCCTTCCTCAACTCAAAACCGAACGGGACTCTTCCCCCGGGTCGATTCAATCCCGGGAACAGCGGATTTCCTTGCCCTTTTCGCCAACCAAGCCCCTATAAAGCTTCCCCTCCAAAGCCGCAGCTTCCGTTTGCATCGAAGTCGCAAAAAATCAAGCCCTAGACGCCCTAGTGAAGCTTGGTTGGATCTCACCGGGGCCGACCTTGTTCTTCTCCGTGGTGCGCTCACCTCGTTCCCTCTCGGACCGAATCAAGCGCGTAGACGTGCTCGGGGTGAGTTTCTCTCCCTCCCGGTGCTCTCCGTTTCTTTTCTGGCGCAAGGTTTCGCAAGCTCTGGGAAGCCCGGCGAGCTGCATGGAGGCGCCCATGGCGCCGCCGCGCCGTGCCTGTCTCCGGTGGCCGGCCCGCCGCCACTGGCCCCCTGGACGCGCCCGAGCCGTTGGATCAAGATCTAAGGGCCCAAAACAGATCATACCCCTTCGCCGCACTTTTTCATAAAGAGCCCCTAGTGAATTTGGAAATCGACCCGCAGTCCATAGCGCCCTGGAGGAGATTACGTGTTTCAATTCTAAAAGCGTATTCTAGTCGGTTTGAGCAAAAGGCGTTTTCCAGTATTTACAGTTTTGCCATTGGGTTCTTTTTCCTCATAAAATACTCATTTTGACTCCGTTTTTGCCCGTTCAAATTTCGTTGGATCCGTAATTACATGCTCTACATGTTAGAAATATTAGTTTACTGTTTTGAAACTTTTTAATTTCCTGGTACTATTTAATTAATTATTTCTCTATAGGAAATCTTAGAAAATTCATATCTTTCACGTTTTAATTCCGATTTTCGTGAACCTTACGTTTGTGTGATCGTAGCGCTGCGTAGAATATTTTCATAAACTTTTATCTTTGATTTCTCACTGTTGGTGTAATGTTCTCATTATATCTTGTTTGCTTTGTGTATGATTGTCTCCATTGGATTGCGTGTTGTGGATTGATGTTTGGGAATAGACGGTGAGCCGTACGTTGGTGATCAAGACCAAGCCTTTGAGGATCAGCTGGCTCAGAAGAGCTTTGATCAAGGCAAGTATAACTTGGGATCATCCTTGTTACCTATTCACTTATAACTACACATATATATCTTATGCATGCTATCACCTTGTCGACCTTAGCAAAATCATAGATGATTGTTATCTGGATTCCTTGCTACCTACTTGATATGCATTTGGTGTAGATGTGCTAGTGCTTGATATAATCCATGATCTTGTAAGATGATTAATAGCTATGCAATGAACGTTAAAAGATGACAAATAACTATATGAGATCTTGTCTGTAAGTGATCACCGGGACAACAGTGCAACCATGAGGGCTATAATAGCTCTGGCTTTAGCTCAGTATGAAGCCCTTTTCTAGCTTGTTAGAGGTTACCCGAAAGGGCGGAGGGGCTGAACCATTTTGGGTATAGTGTGAGCCCCTGTCCCTATGTGTATAGGCTGCGCGTCATTGTGCCATTCGGAAGGGGTATCTATATCTGCGCGCAAAGGAAACCTTGCGGCCCTAACATGTTAGATAAACTTTTGAAAGGCTTCATAGTGATCCCTGCCAACCTCCCTAGGAAGGGGGTTAAGAGATTAGCTACCTCGGGCGAAAGGGTAAATAATGACTCTTGGGTAAAGATGTACAACCTCTGCAGAGTGTTAAAACTAGTATACTAGCCGTGCTCACGATTATGAGCGGCCTTGGGGGTTCTTGCTGTGACGACGATGAGCTTATTAAGTTGTTATGTTCATTTGATTATCGTTTATGCTAAGAATTAATTATGCTTACACTTGATCATGTGATAAATGGATTAGTTATGCTATCTTGACAATTGCTCATTAATTATGAACATGTTATCCACTATTAAAAGCTAAATGTAGTCAAACCAGTGCCAGCTATTTGAGCCTCATTAACCCCTGGTTATACTTGTTGAGTACGATATGTGCTCACTCTTGCAATTTCCTAACATCTCAGGATATGATAATGAAGATGACTGGAATGAGAATTACCGTTATGAGTACTAGGTTTGGAGTCAACCAGTCAATGTTGTCCCTGTGTGGAGCTTCCGTCGAGAGCGTTGTTTACTTTATGTTATCATCTTTGTATGAGACTATGTGATATTTTATATTCCACTATGTAATAAACACTGCAATGGTACATTTGAGATTTGTCTACTTATGTGTGCGACTGTTTTCTGGGGCACATATGAGTCTTTTATGCATCCTATTTTGTTCTTAAAATATGGGTGTGACAAATTTGTATCAAAGCTTTGTTGACTGTAGGACGCAAACCTAGTTAGCAATGGTCGAAAATTTAGGTCCTTTATTTTACTTACTTCATGCTTCCCACTATGGTCTTGTTATTTGCTAAAAGTTTATGCTTCTCTACCTTGCTCTATTGTGAAATTATTGCATCCATCTGATATATGTCTAAAAACTTTTTGTAGTTGCCGCCCCGTACCCGTAATGCTGCACGTATGGCTACTGAGGAGTACCGTGCCCTGTTCAACCCAAGAGGACAGCATGTGGAAGGTGTTCCTGAGCTGGTAGATGAGGAATCAAGGGTGGAAGCTCAGGAGGAAGTGCGTGAAGATGAGGAGGTGCAAGATCCACCTCCACCACAGTCTACTAATGCAAGGATGCGATGGACTACTGAGATGTGGCTTCCAGAAGCAGATCCCAAGGCTTTCTTCCATGAGAATTTGGTGTTGACATTGGAACACCATTATCCGGATTTGCAAGCCACACTGGAGTATCATTGCACTGAGCACAAACACCCTCTGAGGAGATCACTTTGGGATGCAGAGCTGGTAGTCAAGACGCTGGATTCCACTAAGGGGATTCGAAAGGTGGAATCAAAACACATCTCTCGGATCAGCCGAGACACGATGAAGGAGAGCATGGCTGATGCAGCTTACCAGGCTTTGATCTTTTACCGTGGTAGACACTTTGAGGATGTTCAGTACAATGCGACATACCACTATCCTCGCTTTGTACCTGAGAAGATGACTTGGGCCATAGAAGTTGCAGATGCTTCACAACCAAAGCTTCAGGCGCAAGTGGAGTTGACTTATGAACTGACCGTCAAGGTGATAGAGTTGGAGAATGAACTGCACCGTGAGAGGAAGCTGCTGGAGAAAGAGCAAAGGGAAGCAGATGACCTTCGAGCGGAGTTAGGCCATCCCAAGCTCCATAAGAGGCTGCGTCTTGAACCTATCTTGAAGGATGCTGCTCCCGAGGAATAGAAAAGAACCCATATGTAATAGGAACGTTAGTAGTTGCGAGTTATTTCGAGTCTTTTGTCAGTGTGTTGTGAACTTAGTGTGCTTGCTGGATTGTTATTATGAATATGTGTGATTTGGATTTTTTTAATGAGTGCTGGAGCTTTGTGGACATGTCCACAAGTTCCCTAGTTAAGAACCTTAAGTAAGAACATGAATAAATAGTGGTTTGGGGTCGTATCCTGTTTCTGTCTTTTGCTGTTTTTCTGGAACAGTCTGCAATGATTCTGGTATAAATCAAATTCTGTTCGTGCAATGTTCATCAAATTTTTCTGGGAACAAGTAGACTTTCATATATTTCCAATTCCGCAATAATAACCATATTATCTATTATGAGCTGTGAGTTATGACTGTTTAAAGTTGAGGTTTCTGCGCAGTCTGGAATTCTGGAACAGTTTCGGTTGTACCCAGTTTTTGATTAACCTCAGGTTGGAATCTGGTAATATGATCTAAATGAAAGTTGTAGAAAATTTCTTTATCTTTCCAACGGTGTACAGGATGTATCCTTTTGAATTCTGAAACTCGAGATATGACTGATTTTCTGATCTACTGATGTTAGATATTACCCAGAAAATTTCAGATTCCGTTAACTCTAGTAATTGTCATGTTGGACATTACTAAGATGTGTTTATATACCTTGGAATGCAGATGGCAGCAAGGGGAAGAGGTAGAGGCAGAGGCCGTGGCAATGGCAATGGTGGCAATGCCCCAATTACCGTGGAGGAACTCATGCAAACTCAAAATAAGATGATGCACGTTTTCATGCAGCATGAAAGCTCTGTTTGTTTTCTCCTAATTAATTTCTCATTTTATTTTAGTATTGACACCATGAAAGCTCTGTTTGTTGGTTGTGAAAATTTACCATTGTATCCATACCATTCAGTGACCAAATGACCGTTGTTCCTTCAACTCTGCAGATCTGGTGCCCTCTGTAAAGCCTTCACGCCTTCTTCCAGCGGAGGAACTAAAGACATATCCCAATACTGTTCCTGAGGAGATATTTAACACAACCATACTAGATGACGCTGATGCATTCTATATGCTGGAGCTTAGCACAAGTAGAGAATATAGTTCATCTTTGGAGAAAAATTCTGCAATCTTAATGTGCTTGATTGATGTTGATGGTGACTCCTTGCTACAAAGAGTACCGGCAATCTATTTGGGTCAACCTACACTTGGAATTAAGACAGCGCAACTGATACCCTTCCAAAGTGGTTCAGTTGATGTTGTCACTTTCAAGGCCTCAAAACTGAAAAGGATTAAAGAAGTCTGGATCGGTCTAGAATCAGGTACATCCCATTTCATGTAATGGCAGTATGTTCACCTGATGAGTGTTTTCTATCCTTTGTTTATTAATCTTATCCTTGAAGGTCAGGTTCATGGAGATTAGATGGTTTGAGCTTGAAAGTAATACATGGACCGGTTGATCCACCTAAAGAAATTAATGGAACTCCTGAACAGAAGTTCAATGGTTTGCAGTACACTTTTGAGAAAATAAATGAGCTTCTTGGAGATGATGGAGCTTCAGTAGTTGAAGCAAGGCCTGTGGCTGTCACTGACCTCTCAGGAGTCGGCCTTTCCGATCTTCAAGAAGGGTTGTTATCCTCAGAAAGCAAAGCTTCAAGCGTTAAGGAACTAAGAGAGGATGGGTTAAGAGAGTACGCTGACCTCAAACAATCTCTGCTGCTCTATGATGCATCTATAGTGATCACTGGCTTCCAATGATAGCGCCGCCTATTTGTTCCTGATAGGGGGCATTGGTGGGTTTCTCTATCTGTTGCTGCTCCAAAGATCAGTTGATGGTTTGCCAGTGATCACTTCACCTTCAGAAGCTGGCAGTGCACAGCCCTCGGTAACAGGTTTCAGTGGTGTAAGGAGGCCATGGTTGATACTATCACTAGTACTGGTTGCAGGCGCAGTTCCACTGAAGTATGGTGCTGGAGGTGATAGCTTTGAACTTACACCGACAGAGGTCTTTGTTGGCACCGCAGGGTTCCTAGCAAATAAGGTTGTTGTTCTTCTTGCAGCATTCATGCCTATGCTAAGTGACTCGAAGAGTGAAGATGGATCTGGGGACATCAAATAACTGGACTATAAAAATAGGTTCGTACTAGTTTTATATAGAAGCTCTATATTCAAGATCTGAAGGTAGTCTCATATAGAAGCTCTATATTCAAGATCTGAAAGCAATTAGCTGATGTGCAAAGGGCAAATCCTAGTCTCTGAACCAGAAAACTGAACCACGTCGCTAGATCATGATGGTAACTGAGTCCAAACTTCAATCACCGCAGCAGGTCGCAGGCATGGTATCTTTGCAAGGGTTCATTCACAGCAATGGTTCTAGTGTTGTGGTACTTAGAAGTCAGAAACTTGAGTTGTAGTACTCAGAAATCAGACACTAAAATGTTAAGATGATCTACAGACTACAGGAACATGACTACACCAGTACCTCCAGCTCCAGAAACGAGCTCGGAAAACATGATGATTGTACGAGAACAATGCCCCCATTGTTGTATGTGAAATATGACATTTGTGAGGTAAATATACAGTAACAACTGTCAAAACAAAATGCTTGACGTTGCTCCGAATCAGCATCATGTAAGAAATTTTCTGCACTGAAGATTGTTAGCTTCACTCAACACAACAATAGCAATATTTATTATCAAGGTCCGCTGAACAGTAATTATTTTTTAAACTTATTATCATAAATAAAGATCTGATGAAGTGAACACCATTTCCGTACGCAGTTTGGTCACAAGGTTACCATTGTCAGTTACTGTGACTATTTTTACCAGTCCATAGATCTGTGTCACCGGCCACAGCATGGTGCCTAGCCAGGTGGCTGGAGCTTTCCCAGGCCGGCGCCGCCCCCACCTAGATGCCATATAAACCGTTGACATCGCCATTAATTTAGTCCTCACCCCTCACTCAAGAATAGTCGCCCATTTAGCATCAGAAGTTTTCTGACAGAAATCTAGCATTAGCAGCACAACATCACCAATTCATCAGCTTGTGACCATGGGCATTCCTACAATGATTTTCCGAGTAGCAGTCGCCGTTTTGCCGTAACGACCGCTGCAGCCGCAGGCAACACGACAGCGAGCACAAGCTCCGCGGCCAATTCAACGGCGAGCCCGACCAAGAACACGATGGCGCCATTGCCGACGTTTGGCACGAACCACGCCGGGGGTGACAACACCGGGTGGTTCTTTGAGTGGAAGGCGAACGCCTCTGCCGCCAACTACTCCGCCTGGGCTGTGAACCGCACCTTCTACCTCGGCGACTACCTCAGTGAGTTTTCACTCTCTCCTTCCCCCGTCCAAGTCCAACTCCCTCCATAGGTGTAAAAAAGTTGTTTAACATATTCTCTAAAGTCTAACTTTAATTTTTTTTTATAAAAATATTTATCAAAAAATATTATATGTATATTTTTATAAAATAATTTTTAAGATAAATCTAATCATATGGTTTTCATATTTTCAAACTCAACAACTTAAAATTATTTATGATTTATATTCTTAATGTTTGACGTCTAGAATGATTTTTTTATGGATACGGAAGTACGTAGGAGCTCGATCCATCCGACACTAGTGACTAGTTACAGACATGTGTGACGCGTGTGCCGTGCTCAATATGTCGCAAGGCTTCAAGACGGACACCGGCAACACGGTGGTGCACACGACGAACGCCACGGTCTACAAGCTCTGCAGCGCCGGCCGCGGTCTCCCGTCGGTGCCGCCGTCATACTACGAGCCGCTCTCCGGCGCGGCGCCGGTGGGGACTGTGGCCGTGTGGGTCGTTGCGATGACTGCAGCCTTTGCTGCCTTTGTGTTTTCTTGATTATTATTTATTCACAACACAATGTCATCGCCGGCGTTTTGGCCATAACGTTGTCCTCAAGAATATTTGTAACACCATGTTTTGGTAGACAAAGAAAAATAGTATCTTTGGCCTTGTTTAGTTCGTGAAATTTTCGTTTGTATTTGGCAATTATTGTCCAACCATGGACTAAATAGGTTTAAAAGATTCGCTTTGTAAATTATAGACAAACTGTGCAATTAGTTATTTTTTCATCTTTATTTAATGCTCCATACATACGTCCAAAAATTTGATGTGATAGAATCTTGAAATTTTTTAGAAACTAAACTGAGCACGAACCTTTTTTTTTGGGATCATGAGGCAGGGTTTTGCTACGGGTCATTTGGCAGGGAAAGGCACAGAGCAACTACTTCGTTAAAGAGTTAGGTTCCTGTCTGGAACTATACGAGTTCACCTTGAATTTAAAAAAGCACAAGTTCATGAAGTGAGCTAAGCATGTATCAATATGGTTACATATGATGTGTTCGGTTTGTGGAGTCATCCCATGCTTCATGGGGTGATGCATCATAAGTTCATTCCATCAATTTTGATAGAATCAACTCATTCCTCATGCATATACTAATTATTAGCTTGTGAGGAATAAGGTGGTGATAGATCAACTCATTCCATTCCACAAACCAAATACAAAAATGAGGAGTGGGAAGAAGATGGATCACCTCATTCCTCAAACCAAAAACACCCATAATGTATCGCCACGAATTACTTGTTTGCGACAAAGTTTGAGTTAAAAGGATCTGCTAACAAATGTGATGAAATAATTTTGTAGTTTCCAATTGGGAAAGTAGAAATTGTGCCTGTTCAAAAATGGAAGGTAAATTGATCAGCAAGAATAACCACAAGTAATTAGGTGGACCTGGCAATGAAATATTATATACACAGTTAGTGCAGTCATGATTCAATTAGATATAACCTGTATCGCTAATACAATAAGAATTTGCAGCTGACAAAGTGGGTACATATAGTCATATAGGGTTTTGGACAGTATGTAGTCTGTGATTGCAGGCCCTGCATCATCGGGACACAACGTTCAGACTATAGTGTGGAAGATTGAGAACGAGAAAATATCACTGAAATAGAACTTTTCAGAATTCAGTAAGAAGGTATAGCCGAAAACCTGTATTTCATAGGGAGCAAATTAATTGTGATAAGATTTCTCAAAAATTTAATTGTGATAAGCTTTAGTTACATACCATTAGAAATTCAATTCTGACGAGCTTCCCTTTCACTGATTGTTCAGATGAGCAACCCATCATCACTAGCGCTTTCACAATAGGGATTCCCACCTTGATTGCACATATAGAGTTCAAGCACCTATCTGGTTCACACTGTAGTACTATCTGGTTCCATTCAAAAGCAGAAAAAAAAAATCATTTAAGGCAACCTGAAATGAGTGCTGTCACTAGAATAGAAGCACTATTTTTTTGGGAGCGGGGGGAGAAAACAGAACTAAAGCTGTACAAAACAACAACCATACAACGATTCTCCTTTTTATTGGTCTGGTACCATCAGAAAATATTACTGTCGGACTCCGTTTAAAAATATTTGTGTACATGTGGTTCATGCCAGAAGACAGCCGGAGTACATGAACTCTGGCGAGCTGCTGGGTGTGGAGACGAAATGATGTCAGCAGAGTGGCAGCATGTGTTGACCCTATTGATTTTCTTATAAACAGAAAAACTTGATTACAAAGTTGTGGCCACCAGGTCTGAACCTCATGCAATGATCCATGCTTCTTGTGCCATGGCACGAAAAAGTCCAGACCATGCTGCGGTTGTGCTTTCGCACAAACCAGTCATGTGTCAAGCACAGAACACGCATGTCATGCATAAGCTCCGGCGTGCGTGACACTAACCGAGCATAATAGATTACATAGCATGACTATGCAAACCCATTACATTAAGAAAGTAGACAAAGCTGACAAGGGCAGATTACGTACCATGTTCATTATCTTCAACGATAGGAGTCATCAGTTGTGGTGGAAGCAGATCATCTATGGGGAGCTTTGGGCACTCCCCAACCTCGAGATGCTCAAGAGAAGTAAGACTAGCAAGCCCATCACAGTTCTGAAGATTAGGGCACTTGTTTATGCAGAGCCTTGTAACTGAGGGCAGACTTTGTTGTTTAATTGGTAAGCATGTAAACTCTGAATCATCAATATTTAAGCACAGGCAGCAGCATTTATCTCCAGACAAGGAGAGAAGCCTCTGGAGGGCGACTCCAAGGCGACGCGGGTAACTCCGGCTGCGCGGCGTCGCCGCCGGCCAGGTGCCGCCTCCCTGCTAGGTACGTCTTCCTCCCACCACACCCCCCCTCCCCTACCCCCCCTCCCCCCCGGCTCTCCGCCATTCCTGTCCTTCTCGGAGCTCTGCGCTGCTGTCAGACCTAGATCTGGCCGCCATGGGGGAGGAGCTGGCGCCCAGGGGCTGGGATGCGAAGGTGGATGCGGCTTTGGAAGCTGGCTCGCCGCGCCGCCTACTTGAGGCCCTTGCTGTTGCGCCGTCTGCTGGGGCTGGGCCGTCCGCCGGGGCAGGGCCTTCCTCTCCAGCTAGATGGGTGGATTTGGATCTTCAGAAGCTGCCACCGCCGGAGGTCTTCTTCGCGGGTTCGCCGGGTCTGCTCAGGGAGTTCCTCGACCGTGGTCCTGAAGAGCGCCTGCACTTCAGTGACTCGGAGGCTTCCCTGGGTTCAGACTCTGAGCTTGAGCCGGATCTGGCGGAGGCGTCAGAGGCAAGGGGCAAGGAGGTGCTCGCCGTCAAGCCCAAGCGTCGCAGGGCCAGGCGTCATCGACATCGTCGTCGGGCGGCCGGATTCATGGCCGACGCCTGAAGGTCGCCCGCACGCCTCGCCGCGCAGTCTCCGCCGCCTGCTGCAAATCCGCCGGCTGCTGGAAACCCGGGGGCGCCACGCGGACGGTCCCCCAACTCCCACCCCGCCAGGGAGCGGGGGGCCGGGATTCGGACGGTTTCTTCGACGTGCACAGCAGGAGGTTCGGCCGCCAGAGGACCTCGAGGTCATCCTTGCGCGGGAAGTCACCGTGGTCGCCCGGTTCGCCGCGGGCCTTGCCGCCGGAGCTCGCCGACGCCTGTTTCAACTGCCTTCGGCACGGGCACATCAGGGCGCACTGCTGGCATCCGCCGCGGTGCTACCTGTGCTGGCGCGAGGGCACCATGCGGCCTGGTGCACCGAGCGGAAGAGGTGGCGCTCCCCGTGTGACTCAGGGGGTCGCCGTCAGGTTCGTCCGCAGGACGCGCAGTGCCGTCGCCGTGCCGAGTCCGCGGATACAGTCTCGGGGAGTTCGGTCTCCACAGGGCGCTCCACTTCCATCCCGATGATCTGCGCCGCCTCGCCGCGTCGGGAAAGTGCCTCCGGGGCGCCGCGCCAGCTGCCGCGACGGCCGGTCCAGGATGCCCCGGACCGAGCTGCCCCAGACCAAGCAGAGCAACCTGTTTCCCCCGCAGTTGGAAGGGGGTGCGGAAGATGTTGTTGTCTCTGAGGATGAACCTAGGCGGAGTAACGCTTCAATGGTAGTGGTCCCGCGCCTGGCCGAACTGCAGAGGGCGGAGGATGAGCTGGCTGAGCATGCTCTGGTCGCCACGATCGCCGGTACAAGGCCTTGGGTGTCGACGCTAATGTTATACCAGCTGCTGTACAACTCCTTTGAAATCCGGAGGGACGAGGTCGACGTAAGGCTCCACGAGCCGGAAGACTTCCTGGTCCGTTTCCAAAGAAGGGAACATCGTGATCGAGTGCTCGCTTCGCATAATTGGAGCTCCCCCGTGCCACTACGTTGGAGACCGTGGACGCGGCTCGCCGGAGGGGTCGGCGGTGCGTTCACCCATCGGGTGGTTGTGGCGCTTCGGCACGTGCCAGCGCATGCCCGCGACGTCGCCACGGCGCAGGCGATCCTAGGGCGTTGCTGCGCGGAGGTTCAGTTATCTAACCTCCGTGACCGCACCACGGAGGACGACAGGGAATTCTTCGTTCAGGCCTGGTGCTGGCACCCGTCTTTCATTGAACCGGAAAAAATCGTCTTCATCCCAGAGCCGGGGGGAACTGCAGAGCCGGATCTTCGACGTGGCATGCAGCATCTCGTCAAGCTGAGACTGGTGGCCCACCGCCAACTGGGCGCGCCGTCGACCCCTCCGCCGAATGACGACGACGATGAGTCTGACCAGGGTGATGACAATGACGATGATCAGGGTGATGACAATGACGACGATCTGCCGGCAAATGACGGCGGCGACTTCGACTACTGCCCGACCCCGCGCCGCGACTCGGATGGGGATTCGCTAGACTCCGACCCCCGCAATGGAAGGTACATCCCGTATTGCGACTACCCGTCCGAGTTCGCTGCTGATGTTACGCGGAAGATTATTGTGGGCGGCATCGCGTGCCCCGTCCAGCCTGGTGGCCGTCAGTGGTCGTCCCCCTCGTCGAGTGCGGCCACCTTGGAGGTCTCCTTTGGCCGTGCCCCCTCCTCGGCACGACATTCCTACCGGAGACCGTTGTGCTTCGACTCCCCGTCACAAGAGGTTTTCAGGGAGGCTCCGAGCCCGGGCTTGGTGGCACGGTTCATCAACGCCGCGCCACATCGCCTGCAGGCTGGCAATGACGTCACGACGCCACCACAGTCTAAAGCCGGGGACGACTGGTGGGCCGAAGGGGTCAGCATGGAGTTGTGGCCTCGCCCGCGACCTTCGAGTGCAGCCTGGGTGCTAGGATCCGGTGGGCCGAATGACGAAGGTAGCCAGGGTCCGGTGCCGGTACCCCTGCAGCTAACAGTAGAAAATGTGGACAGGCCGAATGTCTAGGCGTAGCTCGAGGAGGCAGTCTGTGTTCACCTGAACACCCCGATCCTCCAGGCGGGGCCGCGGTTGCGTCGCTCTAGGACGCCGGCTTCGAAGGGACCTTTGCGCAGAAGTGGACGTTTGGCTGCCAAGCCGAGGGCGCCAAATCCGGTGGTGCAGGCCCACAGGGTGCTCCTTATGAAGATGGGTGTCCAAGTGCCGGACGAAGCCTCCCATGATCTCCTTGAGGGCGTGATCACTGAAACTTTCAAGGGGGGGCTCACGGCCAGGAAGAAGAATGCGCTGCAGAAATTCCTGGAAGACAAGGTCGATCTCGCAGCGATGGACCTGGATCTCACAGGATTGGACAACGTCGCATCCTAGCTTAATCCGTTCTTTGCGCCAGTAGTCTCGTTTTTAATGCATGAACAGCTGAGTGTGTTTGATTGGAATGTGCGTGGCCTTAACGGTCACGCGCGCCGTGATGTGGTTCGGGAGTTCGTTAGGTTGCATCGGCCCTCCTTTGTAAGTCTCCAGGAGACAAAACTTCAAGTCGTGCCACAGTCGTTGGCCACTGAGATACTGGGGGGAAACTATGGCTACGAGTTCTTGCCAGCGGCCGGGGCGGCGGGCGGACTGCTGCTGGCTTGGCTAAACGATCGATGTACGGTGTCGTCCGTGGTTTCCAACCGCTTCATCATCTCAGCCCAGGTCTCCGAGCAGCGGGCCGAGCCATGGTGGTTCACGACGGTTTATGGGCCGCCGCAGGACGGGGCTGACAAGGTGCAATTCTTGCATGAGCTCGTCCAGTTCAGAGCAGGGACGTCGGGCGCATGGCTGCTTTCGGGGGACTTCAAGATGATCCATCGTGCCAGCGACAAGAGCAACGGCAGGTTAGACCGAAGGGGCATGCGTAGGTTCAGAAACTTCATCAACCAAGCACAGCTCGATAAAATTCAGTTGGTGGGCAGAGCCTTTACTTGGACGAGCGCGCGTGATCAGCCCACGCTTGAACTTTTGGACCGCATGTTCGTGACTCAAGAGTGGCTGACAAGGTTCCCAGCACTTTTCCTTCGCCCTCTCTCCTCGGATTGCTCAGACCACTGCCTGATTTTGTTGCAAGTGGTAGATGGTGTGCAAGCTAAACGACGTTTTCGTTTCGAACCGTACTGGGCGAGTGTGCCAGGGTTCTGGAGGTGGTAGCCTCGGCTTGGGGGAACTCTCTCGTAGACGCTGATCACTGCAGGCAGCTAGACTTCAAGCTCCGTAACACTGCTAAGGCTCTCACCAAATGGTCCAACGAGAAGATTGGTTCAGTACGGTTGCAGCTCGCGGTCGCAAGGGTCGTTATCCTCAGGTTCGACGTGGAGGAGGAGCACAGGCAACTGCAGCAGTGGGAGCTGGAGTTACGCAGGAAGTTGAAGTTCCGGGTCCTCGGTTTGGCCTCCTTGGCCCGTACAATTGCCAGGCAGCGATCGAGGGCTCTTTACCACAGAGAAGGAGACGCGAACACGAGATTCTTTCACCTGCAGGCGTGCCACCGGAGACGCATTAACAGAATCTCGTCGCTGCGGGTTCAGGGAACCGAGGTGATCACCGATGATGCCATGGCGGACGCACTGTACGAACACTACAATGCAATCCTAGGTACTAATTTCGTGCGTGGAAGGGCTTTCAACTTGCAGCTTTTGGGGTTGAATAATCTTATGATAAAATGTAGTATTACCAAAATCATCAAAGAAATCATCCTCAATTTCAAACATCCATTCAAAATTTGGAGCTATCTCCGTCTCATTAGCTAATTCAACTATAGATTGAGATGAATCATGTAAAAGTTTATTTTCAGTTAACAGAGATTCTTCTTCTAACAACTCTTCTTTTTCTTCTGGGAGATCATTTAAAATATTAGTAAGAATAGTTTTAGCATGATCAACAGTAATATGCATAAATGCTCCTCCCCAGGCCAAATTAAGGTATTCTTGATTTCTATCATTAAGGCCTAAAAAGAAATGTTGTAAAAGCATGGGTTCTGGTAAAGCAAGATTAGGTCCAGAATTTACAAAGCCATCAAAACGATCCCAAGCCTTGCCTAGCGATTCATTGTCTAATTCTTTGAATCGTATAATTTCAAACTGAAGTTTAGCAACCTTTTCTACTGGGAATAATTTAAGGCAAAAGTCTTTTCTTAATATATCCCAGTCTTCTTGACTGTTCCCAACATGGCGATTATACCATTTCTTAGCTCCACCCATTAATGAACATGGAAAGAGTTTCCATCTTAAAGTTTTGTTGACAATTGATAATGTTAATTTTATTAGAACTTAAAACTCAAAGAAAAAAATGAAAACACACTAGTCTAGGGTTTAAACTGACAATTTCCATGAGTTTTGCATATTCTGTGATTTTTAGGGATTATTTCAGAAAGAGCTCAAAAGAGGGATTTAAGTGCCAATTAACCACGAAACTTATCCGCAATGGAAGGAGGACACCAGAGGGATCAGGAAGACTCCAGAAGACTCTTAGAGCAAGGGGATCGACAGAGACCACCAGGTGGGGCCGCCCGGCGCGACCCTGGCACCGCCCGGTCCCCTGTGGCTAGGGTTTGGCCTCCCCTTCTGGAAGCTTCCTCCACTACCTCTAAGGAGCCATCAAGGCCGCTTGTTAAGTTGGTTTGATCCAACGGCGCTTGTTAACCCTAGATTCAATTCATTCCTCCTGCTTCATTTGTCAAGAGTAGTCAGAAGTTAGGGTTTCTAGAGATTAGAAGTAGAGCTCTAGTTCTTCAAGTTCTTAGTATAGGCGTCTAGCGAGGTTCAAGTAGAGATCAGGCGCTCCGCTCGGGATTTTAGATCTGTCTTCTAGAAATTGGTAATATTATCTTGTATTTCATTATGACTTTGCTCTACTTCAATATATTGCTATTTATTCAGTTCTTAGTTTATTCTAGTTGCATATTCGATATAGATGTGGTTTATGATGATTATTGTTATATGATCGTAAAGTGCCTGATTCAGTACTCGAGTGAGTCAGGTGGTGCACATTATGTAGACGTGGTGTCTAGATATATTGTGTACCTACGGAGGCACTCTGACGTGCCGGGTCATGTGGTAGTCCGCGTAGGTGACAGCTATGTTGGTTCCTCTGTAGTCCAACCCCCATACGTAGGACTAGCCAAACTGAGTCCGAGTAAAAAAAGAATAATGGAATCAGTAGAGGAACTAAGTCAAACTTCATGGGTTTTCAAGAGCAGTAAAAAAAGAACTTAATTAAGGGGGTGTTTAGCGGATAATACATGTAATAATGCATGAAGTTTGTATTGAGTTCCTAATCATGGTTACAACTTAGTTTCGGATGCGCTAATCCACTCCCAGACCCGAACATGCATACAGACTTGCATGCTTCTAGCTTGCTTGCCAAATGCAAAAACATAGCCGAGTTCTTGGCTTCTTGCTTCCTTCACCGAAATACAAGCTCCCCACCAAAAAGGTCATCCATGCGAATTGTATGTGGATCCCCAGAAGTGCTTGTACATGTATTGATTTTGTCTTCTATTTCCTTGCCAAGGATGTCAAGTGGATCCCCAGAAATGCTTGTACATGTATTGATTTTGTCTTCAATTTCCTTACTAAGGATGTCAAGCATGTTGTCTACTAACATGGTGCATTCTGGAAACTGTGCTGATCTATGTGCCAAATTGAGAAATTTATGAGACATATATCTGAAGCGAAGAGTAGCATCCGTAATTTGATTTTCGATTATGTTTCTTCCCTGCTTGTCTTGTACAGTTCCAATCCGTGCTTCCCATGTCCATCTCTTCAGCACGTATTGTGGCGGTAGTGACTTGATATTCATCAAATCAAGAACTTTAAGAGAATGGGCACACAATATCCCAATTCTGTCAAATTGCCTACAGCTGCATAAAACTATTTGCTTCAAAGGATCACCAATAACTTTGTACCCCTCCTCAAAGGTAAAATCTCCTACCAGATATTCATTATTACCATCCAATTCCTTGGTGCAAGCTGCCAAGGATCTTTCATATTCACCTTGAAAAGCTTCAAATATAATAGGTGTATACAGCTTGCTAGCATGCACCAACATAGGGGGTGGTCTCCTCATATAGATTTGTGGCAACTTTTTCCTTGAATCAAATTCTAACTTCAGTTCATTATTCCTTTTACCTTGCACCACCATTTCAAAATGCTTCAAGAACTGGATGATATCAAAATCAGTTTCGAAGAGGATTTTCAAATCATTGTTTAGACTCTTATTCAGCTGTGTACTCCTCATTCCTAATGTGAAGACATCTTTCATATAACATTCAGCCCATTTTTCTTTCAACCTGTATATACTATCCAGCCAAGTTTTCTTGTTTACCTTTTTCCTTATGATGTCAAATTTATGTTCAAATTCTGCCATGTCCTCATACTCAAACATACATGCCCTAAAGTCTGATAGAATGCTTGTGTCTTCATTCTTATCTTCATGAAGATGTTTGGCAAAATTTTGCATAATGTGCGAGGTGCATAATCCATGCCATGCTTCTGAAAACACTTCTGCAACTGCCTTTTCCATTGCAAAATCTTGATCTGTATAGACTGTTTTAGGCTGCTGTCCACTATGAGCTTTTAGAAAGGCCTGGAATAGCCACTTGAAGGACTCAAATGTTTCATCATATATGAGAGCATCACCAAATATTACAGTTTCTCTAAAATGATTGAATCCAACAAAGACACCAAAAGGCCTACTCCCGTTGTTTGTTCCAAAAGCAGTGTCAAAACTAACAACATCACCAAAATGTGCATAGTCCATGATCATTTTACCATCAACCAAGAATATATTTGCTATCCGTTCTTCACAATCCATTTGCAATGCATATTGGAATGATGGGCTGTCAGCAATTTTATCTTGAAAATACTTAAGCATGCTACCTGCTTGACCATATGCCATCTCCCGTTGGCGCTTGGTCAACAAATAGTTCTTTTGATCTTGAAGGCTGTAGCTAAGATTGGGTGATCTGCCAACATGGTGACTAGCTAATTCGTTTGCCACTTTTCCCACATCATCTGCAGTTTCAATTTCAAAAGCTTGTAAATCTGAAACTCGCCTTTGTGGTACCACCACTTGTAAGGTTTCTAGCAGGTGTAGTATATGATTGTGTTCCAAAACCAGCTCAGACACTTCATAATTGCATTTATTTCGGTCCAGTTTAAGACTCATGTGGACTTTACCACTGGTACAGGACAGGCCTTTAGTCCCGGTCGAAAACCACTTGTATTCCCGGGTGGCGAGCCGGGACTAAGAGATCGGGACTAAAAGTCCCACCTTTAGTCCCGGCTCCCAGTCCCGGGACTAAATGGGGACCTTTAGTCCCGGTTGGTAACACCAACCGGGACTACAGGGGGCACCAGGCAGTGACGTGGCGCCACCCCTAGCCACCCCTTTTAGTCCCGGTTGGTATTACCAACCGGGACTAAAGGTTTTTTTGTTTTTCTTTTTTTTCTTTTTCCTTTTCATTTCTTTATTGATTTTGGTTTTCAATTGTATATGTTCTCCAATTTAATCGTATACGCTGCAATTATCCGTATACGTTGCACCTATACGAGAGCGTCATTATTATTGCACACAAATAAAGTATGAAACTACATATATATTATCCGTATAATATATATATATATCTATATATATTATATAGCTATACACATACGTACATACACATTACATTTACAATAATAATATTATGTACAAGTAATAATCAAGTGTGCTGCCACCGGTTAATGATTACATAATGTTTGTCCGCCCACTCAAAGCTCATACAAGTGTTCGTTCTTGTTTGGAATGGGCTTGAAGCCCTGCGGGTATAAGTGGAACTCGCCGTCTTCCGGAATGACATGATCGTTGATAAATCCGGCGATCGTCTCCTGGACTCCAAGGAGTAATGTGTACTCGAACACTTTATGTTTCATATTCCACTCCTTCCATTTGCATTAGTTAGAATAGATATTAATATACATAAAATCTATTTAGTTTCAACAAATAAATAAGATATGAATTTACTGTATACACATGCATGTTACTTACTTTTAGAACACTTTGAGCAGGTTTAAATAGGGTGCACCGCATAAATTCACAAACATAGTATCCACATAGATTCGTTCCAAACGGCTGCGTGGGCACCCAAGGGAGTAGAACAGGAGGAGGAAGTGACACATTCAGATCCGTACGATATTTTTGTTGTAGCCAAGCCCAAGCCCTGCCCAATAAGACGCTCGTTGATTAGGTATAGCTAGCATAATAAAGTAAAGGAGCACGCATCGATATTTGAAGTATGATATATACTTACCTCTGGATCATGTCTATTATGTCTTGATAGAGTGCCAGGTCTTTTTTCATTGAGTCCCACACATGTATTCTTTGTTCCGTGATCTTAATCACAATGAGTATCCAATGATCTCTGCATTTGTTTAGAGTCAACTTATATATGTGTATCTTAATGCCGGATTAACTAAGACATGATATAACACAACACTTACCCCATATTGTAAGGGAAGAGTATCTTATCCGTATGCCTTTGGTTATAAAAGAACCTCCGGAGGTTCTTCTCCATTTCCTTAGGCTTCAGATTCAATGGATCTTTAGTTTTAGTGTCCTTGTACACGACATATGGATCGATGAAACCAATTCAATTGTCTTTTTTCAATCTTTGTTCTCTCATCATGTGTCTGCACATCGTGAGCGTAGTTATTACGAATACATACATATGCTATAATGGGATTAATGATTGAAAGGAAGAATCACTTACAGACAGTAGCAGCTCATGAGAGATTTGTTGAGAGCATTCATATGGAGAAGTTGGTGTACTTCACTAAAATCTATCCATATGACGTCATCTCCACGGAAGTAGTGTCGGTCGCGGACTCGGACGGCAATCAATTCTTCTTGTATATGTTCTGAGCTGACTCTCAAGTAGTACTCGTGTAGCTTGTATATTTGCGTACTAAGTCCTCGTACATTCTCAGGGTGGCACATACTCCTGTCGTAAATGTACCGACTCTGATATTCATCGACACCTCCGTGGATTGGCGCATCGGTACGCCCTAGAAGTGCTTCTAAGGGCAGCCCAGTTTCTTCCATCCAATTCCCGAGCTCATCTAAGTCCACATTAGCAGGTATAGTCATTGCCAGCAAGTTGGCATTTGAACCGTACTCATTCGCAACCACTAGTGGCTGAACTGATTGTTGCGCTTGTTCGCCGAGCTGTGCAACTTTTTGCTGGACTTTTCTTTTGTCTGCCTTGATTTTCTTTAGGACAGTACGGTCGTAGTCTCATATTGTTGACCCTGGTTGTTTACTCGCAGCACGGTTCGCGTCTGTCATTTTCTGCACCACTTGACGTAGCTTTGAACGAGGATACATTAGGTATGGCGGCTCTTGCTCTGCTTTTCTGTTAGCTTTGCATTTTTCAAAGAATGCTTTGACTTCCGCTTTGCTTGCAGCAAGCACTTCCTCATTGGTCTTCTCATATGGAAGCTTGGTCGTCTTCGGGATCTTCGTGTTCAAAGCTTTCCTCTTTGCCGCAGGTGGTTGGAGTGATCTCTGTCTCGGCGGACGACCTCTTCCTCCTCGATGCAGCACTAGCCGGTGCCGATGAGGTGGCGGCCGTTGTCGTCGGCATTGGCGGAGGCAGTGGCGCAGGTGGAGCTTGTTGTTGTGGAGGAGATTCGACTGCGGGCGGCGTTGGATTCCTTCGTGGAGGACATGCGACGGCCAGTGGTGGGGATGCGGCCTTCTCTTGTACGTCGTCGTCGTCGTCGTCGTGTCCCATGACACTATGGTCATGCGGTGAATGGACAGACGAACTTCGGTGGGAGGAGGCCCTGGATTTAAAGAAAACAAATAAGGTATATGTATACATGACTAAATGTAATTTGATACAGTATATAATTATAGAAAAAGCAGTAGCGTTCACAATAATCCGCACCTGCTAGGGTTCGGTTGTGGCGGCGGCACCCCAGGAATAATGATGTACCGTTTCCTCCAACATATGAATGTCTTCTCCGCTTCACCAAGTGTCTTCTCTCCATCACCGCCTTCGATATCGAGAGGCACATTTTCACGGCCTCTGACCACTCTATCCACCAAGACACAAGCATATCCGGCTGGTATTGGGACAAAGTGGATTGTTGGTGTCTTGGTGGGGTCGATAGGAGATACGACACCGGTAGCCACCTTTACTGTGCCATCGCCCTCCGGAATATGGAGCTCACAAGACGTCAACGGAGCGGTGACGTCATCCACCGGGAATCGCAGCCCTACGTCATCAACTTGCCTCGCAGGCGCCTCCGTAGAAGCACAACTACTCTTTAGATGAGCTGAGCAAGGGCTGATGTTGGCGGTCGGTGGCTGTGATAAGCTTTGGAGGCGGGAAGTTATAGCTTCCTCCACGGCCTTTTGGATTTTCTCATCCATTGTGGCCTTCAGCGCTTGCTCCCGCTCAAGGGCCTGTTGAGCCACTTCTTGGGTCTTTATGAGTCCTTCCTCCAATCTGCGTATCCGTTCCCTGTCCTCTTCCTTCTTTCTCAGGCGGCTTCTATAAGTTTCCCTATCTGCAGGGAAGGCATGTTCCCACGACACGGTGCCATAGCCTCTCGCCGTCCACCGTGCTTAGGGTTCCCTAGGGCGAATGTCAATTCATCTTTATCTCTATTCGGCTGCCATTCTCCACTTTCAGCGATGGAGCGGGCTTGATGGAATCTTTCCGCAATAGCTTGGATGCGTTCCCCATACATGACCTTTACGATCTCAAGGTCCAGTGAGCCTCCGTGAGCGAAAAACCAGTGCTTCGCGCGCTTAGGCCACTCGAGGGATTCGGGCACCAACCCCCTGTCGATTAACTCTTTTTCGGCCTTTTCCCACTTAGGAACTGCGGTTTGGTAGCCACCTGATCCCATCGTGTGGTGGTAGGTCTTGCGTCGGGCATTCTCTTGGTTCTTTTTGACCCGTTCCTGAGCCTCTTCGGACATCTTGAACCGTACAAAGTCGTCCCAAAACGGCCGTAGCTTCGCATAGTTCGGAGAGTTGAAATCTGGAGTCATGTTTTTCTTGATGTAGTCTTGATATAGACGCTTCTTATAGCCCTGAAACATTGGTGCCATCTTCTTCATAGACCAGTCTCGGACTCTTTCCTTCAACTGTTCATCGTTTGTCTCCAGTGTAAAATGTTGCAAGACATCACCCCAGAGTAGCTCCTTGTCACGTATAGAGACATAACTGATTTCTGGGTGTTTCTTGTTCTCATTCCATTCACAGACACTGATTGGGATCCTATCCCGGACAAGGTACCCTAAGTGGTACACGAAGGCCCTTGAATGGGGTCCAAGTGGCTTGCCTGTTGCTTCCTCGAATTCTGAGATTACTAACCGGCCCTCCATAGGCTTCTTTGGGCCTCGTACTCTCCGGCTGGTCCCCGTGGTTGTCGTCGAGCCAGGGGGCTATGTAGAAAGAAAAAAGACAATTTAATACAAGATATTATTTCGAATTATATCTGTAAAAACAAAGGAGACTGCCATATTACAGACCTGCTGGCCAGCATTGTCTTGCTCATTCGGGTCGACCAAATACTGAGAGCAGTCATCGATTCCCTCAGGGTTTTCATCGCCTTCGCGATCATCGTGATAAACTTCTTCAGTGGGACCGCAGATCAGGTTCATCATTTCCTCTTCATGTTCTCTCGGATCGGCCATTTCTACAGAAATATGTGACACATCACTACTAGCACTACTGTGTATACTTGACAAGAAACAATATATAAAACTAGGGTTTAGGGTTTAGGGTTTAGGGCTTAGGGCTTAGAACATCACTAAATACATCACAGAACACTATAGAACATCACTAAATACATCAAATATATACGTGAAAAAAACTAAATACACCATAGAACATCACTAATTACATTAAAGAACATCGTATATATATTACGTGAAAATAAATAAGAATTTGGTACTATAATATACATGAAAATAATTAATTATATATGAATTTGAGCAGAGACAATATTCTAGATTTATAAGAAATTGGTGACACATGACTACTAGCACTACTGTGTATACCTGACAAGGAAACAATATATAAAACTAGGGTTTACAACTTAGGTTTCAACTAAGGGTTTGGGGTTTATGGCTTAGCCACTAATTGTACCACTAATTATAGCACTAATAATTGTACCACTAATAAATCCATCTCGACATACCTGTAGTTTGAAGGCGGTGAGACGGCGGAGAGACGGCAGTCGGTGCGGAGACTCGACGGGGACTTCGGTGACGACGGCAGAGAGACGTCGATCTGAAAGAAGGAAGAAATAGGGAACAAATATTATATCACATTTACATATTGTGGCACTTGCATGAAGCACTAAATATAGAAACAAACGAAAATGCTACAGTACCAAAATGCTATAGTGTGAAATACAAAATTTTTTGGAACTAAACAAGGCCTAATTATTTTTTTGGAACTAAACTTATTGGAATAGTAGCATTTTCGTTTGTATTTGACAAATATTATATTGTCCAATTATGGACTAACTAGGCTCAAAAGATCCATCTCGTCACCGATGCATTATTTTTTTTGAACGAAACAAGGCCTAATTATGGACTAACTGTGCAATTAGTTTTTATCTATAACTCTTATAAAGCTAAACCCCACTAGATGAATTCTCTCTTCATGCAAGGTGTCCACATCATTTCCCACTAAGTAACCCACTAAATATTTTATCTCTACATATAAGGTGTCCACATCATTACTCACTAAGTCCATGTCATCCTATATTAATTACAAAAAATGACCATGACATCTATATCATGTGAAATACTTTAAATCTTTAATCTATTAACATACAAGTTATGTACATACAATATTTGTTTCATCACCAATTAATTCCTCTATAATGTAACCAAACATTAGTTTTTGTTCTATTAGCTTAGAAATTTTTTACTAGATCTAATACAATAAAATATATGCAAGTCAAATTCATATGTATACATACATAATAGACTCAATATTATATAGTAATGATATATATAATGATTTATTTTTAAGAAATTCCCGCGGCAACGCGCGGGGAATTCACCTAGTTTTTATCTATATTTAATACTCCATGCATACGTCTTAAGATTCGATGTGACGGGGAATTAAAAAATTTTACAAAATTTTTGAGAAACTAAGGCCTTGTTTAGTTCACCCCAAAATCCAAAAAATTTTCAAGATTCTTCGTCACATCGAATCTTACGACACATGTATGAAACATTAAATATATACGAAAATAAAAACTAATTACACGGTTTGTTTGTAAATTGCGAGACAAAACTTTTGATCCTAGTTAGTTTATGATTAGATAATACTTTTCAAATAAAAACGAAAGTGCTACAGTATTGAAATCCGAAATTTTTTCACAACTAAACAAGGCCCTAAACAAGGTCGGCTCGGCCGCCGGTGAGGGTCGAGCTCGGCCGCCGGTGAGGGCGCACGTGGCCGCGCGGCCGACGGCGTCCTGCCCGCGCCACTGAGGGCGCAGAGGGCGCGTGCGAGAGAGAAAAAGAGAGAGTGGCGGCGGGGGCGCGGCGTACGATGGAGGGGGCGCTCGGAGCGGCGGCGGCAACGACAGCGTCGTGGACGAAGAGAAGAACGGCGGCGGTTAGGGCTCGGGCGCGGTGGGGAAGGAGAAGAAAGGGCTCTGCCCTTTATAGGGCAGAGCACCTTTAGTCCCGAGCGGTGGCACGGCCCGGGACTAAAGGTTTTTCACCAAATTATGGCGCCAGTTCAGGCGCCATAATTTGGTTTTCCCTTTTTTATTTTCCCTTTACATTGTTAAATGCATTATAAATTAAATAAATCTGATAAAATTTTTAAAAAATACACATTAATTTTATTCTGCTCTACTCTTGAGTATAAAAATTCTTAACACAATTGCTTTTTAAATATTTCATATTACTCAAAATAAATATTATTCATAATGAATATTTTGTTAATGCAAAAATATAATGACCAATTAAATTTTAAAAAATTGTTGGCTTTAGACAGATACTTTGTTTTTGGGTCATTTGGACGTTAAACTTTTGTTTCTTTAGTAATAATTATACAAATGCGCGACATTGATTGTATAAATTTGAAATTTAAATTTTCAAAAGTTGTAAGATGTATTTGGGAACCCTGCATGGCCTCAAATGGAAAACTCATGAATACAAAGTTTGTTCTGCTCATCAAGACCTACATTTTCTCTAGTGGTCACATTTTCATTTGAAAAAGTTTAGACCACTCAATTTTGAAATTTGAATGAATTCATAGCGAAACGCTAATTTTCAGAACCATGGATGGCCTCAAATGGAAAACTCATGAATACCAATATTGCTCCACTCATCAAGATCTACATTTCATATATAGACCATTTTTGCATTTGACAAAGTGTTGGCAAAGTGTAGTTCAAAATCCACACTTCCCACGTATAGTTTCATAAAGTTTGTGTGAGATTCAAGATTTGGTGAGTATTGTCTACATAAACTTTCCCAAATGGAAAAATGGTCTATATAAAAAGTTTGGATATTGATGAGCTCTAACAACTTGGTATTCAAAAGATTTCCATTCCAAGTCATTTTCTCCGTCGTTTGACCAAGTTTGACCAAAGCCCGTCTTCGAATTTGAAAACACGTGCCTCGGACTCGATCAAATTTATCCGGATGAAAATATGATCCATATATGAAATATAGGTCTTGATGAGACCTAACAACTTGGCATTCAAAAGTTTTCCATTTGAAGTACTCAGGTGGGTCATTTGACCAAGTTTGACCAAAGTCAAAATAGTGGGTTTCACAAACACACACTTTGACCGAGCCCTGGATGGCCTCAAATAGAAAACTCATGAATACAAAGTTTGTTCCACTCATCAAGACCTACATTTTCACTAGTGGTCACATTTTCATTTGAAAAAGTTTAGACCACTCAATTTTGAAATTTGAATGAATTCATAGCGAAACGCTAATTTTCAGAAAATGTAGGTCTACATTTCAAGATCCACTCATCAAGATTGCTCCACTCATCAAGATCTACATTTCATATATACATTTCATGAATACCAATATTGACCAAGTTTGACCAAACTCATGAATACCAATAGTTCAAAATCCACATCAAGATGTTACAATTATATTACCCATAATGTTACAATTATATTACACAAGATTTCAAGTACAAATCACTACCATTATCAAGCTAGCACAGTGGTAAACTTTTTCTTAACATAATGCCCTTGGTTATGATCATTCCGTAACCATGGAGTGTCCTCTGCAGCGAGCATGATGCTTGGGTCTTTGGCCACATAGAAGGGTGGGATCTGTTCATCCTTTTCATAATCCTCTGACACGTCTGACTTGTCTTCAATTCCCACGATATTTCTTTTCCCTGTAAGAACGATGTGTCGCTTTGGCTCGTTGGTGTTTTTCTCGTCTTGTTTCCCTCTCTTAGGTTTTGTAGACATGTATTTCACATAGAACACTTGATTCACCTTAGTACCGAGGACGAATGGATCGTCTGTATATCCAATATTGTTGAGGTCCACTGTTGTCATTCCGTACTCCTTATCGACTGATACCCCTCCTTTCATCTTCACCCATTGGCATCGGAATAAAGGGACTTTAAAATTATGTGCATAGTCTAGTTTCCAAATCTCCTCTATACGACCATAATATGTGTGCCTGTCCCCATTCGTGTCCGTGGCATCCACACGGACGACACTGTTTTGGTTGGTACTCTTTTTATCTTGTGATACGGTGTAAAATGTATTTCCATTTATCTCGTACCCTTTGTATGTGAGGACGTGCCACGCTGGTTGCCTAGCCAACAAATAAAGTTCATCTCCAATATCTTTATCACCCTGGCATTTTTTTCGCAACCAGTCACCGAATGTTTCCATGTGATGATGCGTAACCCAAGTCTCATTCTTTCCAGGATTCTCGGATCGTACAAAATCCATGTGTTCCTCAATATAGGGTTCCACCACAATGGAGTTTCGAAGGACTGTGTAGTGCGCTTTATTGAATAAATCATCACCCTGGCTGATATATGTTTTCTTTCCTAGTGTACCCTTTCCACCGAGTCTCCCCTCATACCTTGATTCAGGAAGACCAATCGGGTCAAGATCAGGAATAAAGTCCACACAGAACTCAATGACCTCCTCTGTCCCGTATCCCTTGATGATGCTTCCTTCTGGCCGACCCCGCTGGTGAACATATTTTTTCAGTACACCCATAAATCTCTCTAAAGGAAACATGTTGTGTAGGAAGACAGGACCCAGAATATGAATCTCTTTGACCAGATGAACTAGGAGATGTGTCATGATATCAAAGAAAGATGGAGGAAACACCAACTCAAAGCTGACAAGACATTGAACCACATCGTTCTGTAGAGTAGCTAGATCAAGAGGATTGATTGCCTTCTGAGAAATTGCATTGAGGAATGCACACAACTTCACGGTGGCCAGACGTACATGTGGAGGTAGAATTCCTCTTAAGGCAACCGGAAGCAGTTGTGTCATAATCACGTTGCAGTCGTGCGATTTTAAGTTGACAAATTTTTTCTCTGGCACATTTATTATACGCTTTATGTTGGAGGAGAACCCAGATGGGACCTTGATGCTGCTTAGGCACTCAAACATGATTTCCTTCTCCTCATTGCTAAGAGTGTAGCTAGCAGGTCTTAAATACTAGCGTCCATCATCTGTCTGCTCTGGATGCAGGTTGTCTCATTCTTTCATGCGCTTTAAGTCCTCTCGAGCCTCAAGGGTATCCTTAGGCTTTCCAAACACACCCATAAACCCTAGGAGATTGACACAAAGATTCTTGGTCAGGTGCATCACGTCGATGCAGTGGCGGACCTCAAGGTGTTTCCAATATGGTAGCTCCCAAAATATTGACTTTTTCTTCCACATTGGGGCACGCCCCGAAGCGTCTTTCGGAACAGGTTCGCTGCCTTCTCCCTTTCCAAACACTACTTTCAAATCTTTGACCATCTCGAATACCTCTGCCCCGTCTCGGTTGCCTGGCTTGGACCGGTGTTCTGTCGTACCTTTAAAATGTTTGCCTTTCTTTCTCAACTGGTGGTTCTTAGCAAGAAATCAACGATGGCCAAGGTACACGACCTTTCGGCATTTTTTCAAATAGATAGCTTGAAGGTCACCAAAGCAATGGGTGCAAGCATTATATCCCTTGTTTGTCTGTCCTGAAAGATTGCTTAGAGCTAGCCAATCATTGATTGTCACAAACAACAATGCTCGTAGGTCGAATGCTTCCTGTTTGTACTCATCCCACATACGCAAACCTGGTTTGCTCCATAGAAGCTGGAGTTCCTCAACCAATGGCCTCAGGTAAACATCGATGTCGTTGCCAGGTTGCTTCGGACCTTGGATGAGCACCGGCATCATAATGAACTTCTGCTTCATGCATAACCACGGAGGAAGGTTGTAGATACATAGAGTAACGGGCCAAGTGCTATGACTAGAGCTCTGGTCCCCAAAAGGATTAAATCCATCCGTACTCAATGCGAACCTTAGGTTTCTTGCGTCCTCTGCAAATTCCGGGAATTCTCTATCAATTTCTCTCCACTGAGAACCATCTGCAGGGTGTCTCAACATGTTGTCCACCTTACGGTCTTCTTTGTGCCATCGCAACAACTTTGCATGCTCCTTATTTCTGAACAAACGTTTTAGGCGTCAAATTATTGGAGCATACCACATAACCTTGGCAGGGATTCTCTTTCTCGGACGTTCTTCATCCTCAACATCGCCAGGGTCATCTCGCAAGATCTTGTACCGTGACGCATGGCAAACAGGGCATTCATCTAATTTCTCGTACTCGCCACGGTACAGGATGCAGTCATTAGGGCATGCATGTATCTTCTCGATTTGTAATCCCAAAGGGCAGACAATCTTTTTTGCTTCGTATGTAGTGGTGGGTAACTCATTAGGCTTTGGAAGCATCTTTTTTTGGATCTTCAGTAATTTTCCAAATGCCTTGTCAGAAATACCATTCTCTGCCTTCCACTTTAACAACTCCAGTGTCGTTCCTAGCTTTTTCTGTCCCTCTTTGGCCGACAGGTAGAGTAGCTTCTTGTGATCCTCTAGCATTTGGTCAAATTTAGCCTTCTCCTTTGCACTTTCGCAATCTCTCTGTACGTCGCGAATGACATCACCAAGAGCATCGTCATCATCAACGATACTGTTTCCTGCATCCCCGTCTTCATCACCTTCGTCCTCTACTGTGAAGTTGCAGTATTGAGCAAAAACATCGTCAGGGTACGCTTGCTCTTCTTCACCTTCTTCCATCATAACCCCAGACTCTCCGTGTTTGGTCCAACAAATATAGTTTGGCATGAAACCATTCGTGAACAAGTGCAAGTGAATTTCTCTTGAGTTTGAAAATTCCTTCAAATTCTTACAAACGGCACATGGGCAGCACATAAAACCATCCCGCTTATTTTGCTCCGCCACTCTGCGGAATTCTCGCACGCCCTCAATGAACTCGTTGGAGCGGTGATCAGCATTGTACATCCAATGGCGTGCCATTATCTGCATTATCATGGAATTATAATTTTTCTATTAAAAGCTATAATTTTATCAGTAAAGAAAATTAATTTCAATAATTTTTAAAGTGAAAAACAATTTATTTAACAATTACAACAAAAATTATATTATTAATATTTTAAAATAAGAACATGAACATATTAAAGTAGAAAATATCCTATAATATCTATAATAGAACTTAACATGATTCGTGTATACATAGTAGTAATGATTTGTGTATACTAGTTTTTAGCGGGCACACACTTAGCATCGTTCAAAAAAATTCAAACATGAGAAGACGATGATTGGAGAGATGGCAACATGAAATAATCAAAATAGACATATGTCCAATATGAAATTACATATGGCGGTGAGAAACATAGGAGGATGAAGCTAGCAACCTTTCAAACAAATCGACGACGGCGTAGAAGCGTTGAAATGGATCGATCGTGGAAGATGAGAGCACTAACAAGCAAGAACAATGGAAGAACAAGCAAGAACAAAGCACCTCGAGCTCGGGCAGGGAGAGGAAGAAGGGAGGAGGGAGATTCAATTTATAGCGGGGAGGGTTTAGTCCCGGTTGGTGTTACCACCGGGAGTAAATACCTACCTTTAGCCCTGGTTAGTGCCAACGACCGGGACAAAAGCTTTAGTCCCGGTTAGTGTCACAAACCGGGGCTAAAGGTTTGTATTTACTCCCGGTTGGTAACACCAACCGGGACTAAAGGTCCCTCTCCGACAGCGCCTGACACCAGAGGTTGGGGAGGGACCGTTAGTCCCGGTTGGCTTTACCAACCGGGACTAAAGATTTCTTTTGTCCCGGGTGCTAAAAATACCGGGACTAAAGCTCATTTGGCACATCGACGAAAGGTCTGTTCTCTAGTAGTGTACAATCGGTTCTAGTTTCAGGTCGAGGATGTCTTGTTAAATGGTCTCTTTTGTCTCGTGATCGACGACCCTCATTTGCACAAACAAATCTACATGATGTAATTTTGCCATCAGATGTATACCTTTTCCTCACCTCAAAGCCTTTTTGCCCACCATAGCTAAGCCAAAATGCCCAAGCCTCATCTGAATTTCTAAATTACATGCCAACATATGGTGCCAAACAAGGCATCAAGGTCTCACTGTACAAGAAGAAGAATACTACCAAGTATGAGACTAATGCATAAATATACTAACCCAAAAACTCATTTAATCTTTTACTAAAATTTGTGCCAAAGAGAACATGAGTAGCGATACTTGGGGACAACTAAAACTTACGATAAAACAAGATGGGGTTGTATTACTTACGCATTGGAACATCGGTGTACTGTGTTAGCATCTTCTTTCATCTTCAGTAGCATAGAAGTAAATTTGATTGCAGCCGTAAACTTGAGCTTCAGTCAATCACTTCTTCGCCTTTGTATCTCTCTCTATCTCTCCTTTTTTCCCTTTGGAAGTAAAAGGAAGGCTAAATAATTGGGGATATTTTTCTCGCGCGAAAATCTGCAGCCTTTGGTGCTATTTTCCCTCCCACCATCAGCAACAGGTATGTTGTGGATCTGGTTTCTTCATAACCTGGTCAAATCAATAACGTATAGTTATCATCACACGATGAAAATTACCTAGAGAAAACAAAGCAATCATCAAAGGTAGGGGAAAAAGACATAGTGCTTCACAAATCATGCCGCTGCAAGTTATTCACTGCGCGAGCATCCTCAGGCACCAATAAAATTATACTGATAAACAAAGAAAAAAAATGCAGCAGTTCATGAGTTCTTACGAGGATATCTGCCCATTCTTACCTAAAGGGACAGGTTGCCCTATTCCAAGATCTAATCAACAAACCTAGGGTTTTTAAAATGCCAAGCCACAAACATATAAAAGCAGACCAGCACATTTCAGCCCCAAATACAAATAAACGAATCCTACAAGGCTAACGCCGCCGCCATCAGTAATTTAGTCTAGCCTCATGAAGAAGTTGAACTAAAGAAAACCTAGGATCGAACATGTACCTCGTTCACCCAGTTCATGTTTCAGTCTTCAGCGCATCCCCTCCAGTGATTGCGGCTCGAGGCTACCAGTTCGAGCAGCAGGTCCGGGAGGTCCAGCGAGCGGCGGCCACCGGCTCGAGGCGCGTACAGGGGGAGCGGCGGGGGAGGCGCGACGAGCCCGATGGCGCTCCGTCACTCTGTGTCCACGCAGAAAGGAAGATGAGGCACGCCCAAACGAAGAAACAATAAAGGGAGAATGACATGTGGGATCGATTGATAACAGGTGAGACCTGTTGATAACGGTCGTTAGTAATGTTAAAACCTGTGTCATCCCTTCAGGTTTTGATTGACAATTTGCAATGATATGTGTGTATTTCATTACAACTCTTTTAATATAAAAATTCTTAGCAAGTCGCTATTTTATTTGGCAAGTCAAAAAATCTTTCTCCAACAATAAATCATCATAAGGGTGGTTTTTTTCCTGGAGCTATTTGCAAAGTGAACATAAAACTTTCTCGTAATTAATCGAACCCAAATCAAAAATTTTTTCTCTCTACGCAGTTTTACAAAGTGAACATGGTAAAAAGTTTCTATTTGCATAGATGCCCTTCTCTCCGTCTACGGCGACAGACGGAGCACAACGGCGGTCTCGCGGCTCTGGCACCGGCGTCAGGCGTCGCGCTCGTGGCCGACGGCGCGCCAGGCGGTGGGCGGTGGCCGAGCAGCGGCGGCGGGGTGAGCTGCGGCCGCGCTCGCGGCGGGAGGCGCGCCGGACGGCGGGTGGCGGGCGATGGTCGGGTAGCGCGGTGCGAGGACGGGACGGACAAGCGGACTGGTGCAGCTCCGGATTCATCAATTAGTGCAATATGTTGTAACCCCGAATGTCGTGCACAGTATTAAATTCATGCATCACGTATTTTAATGCAGATAATACTGAAGAGAAACCTGTCATGCCACTAGAGTGCATACTAGCTAGTCTCTAGCAACATCAAAACGTGAGATGGTCAAGTTCAAGACAAATTCTAAATTCACGATAAAAAGGCCAACCATAGCAATACACAACACAAACAGGATGCCCATAACCATTCTAGACACACACACACAAAAAAAAGGCCACAAAACTCGCCTCAGAAAAGGCACCTGAGAAAATCACCTTAGGTGAACCTCTACTGCTCTAGAGACTAGAGCCAGCAGCCGCGCACCCACATCACTAACAGAGACATCATTTGGCCGCACATCTCAGACGCAGCTCGTCACAGACAGCCCGCAGTCCCGCACGATCGCTCACCTCGACCGCAACCAAATTCCCAAGCGCACGCAGCAACACCGAGATCCAAGCCACGGCACCAACAAGACTAAACGGAAACAGGGTCCTGGGTCCCCAAAAAACGCTCGCCCAATTCTACACACGGAAGCGCCGCCCGCAATCCCCACTACAATTCCCCCCTGAATCGTGTGCTTGATATCCAGTGTTCACTTATAGTCTGGTCATCTTATCGTCGATGGAGAAAATGGGCCAACTAGGGCCCAAGCAGGGGGCGCCACCACCGCTGCAGCTGGGCTGCCCTAGGAGGGGCGCACACCCAAGAGGGGAGGGGCGCCATGCCTACCACTGTCGTCGTCTCCGTCTTTGCTATCTGTGGTTACCATATCTAGTCGCAGTTGGTTTTAGAAAGAGTTTATTCAGATAGAAAGTTGAGTTTTTGTTAGATGGAAAAGAGAATCTACGTTCGATAAGAATCTCCTAGTTTGCTTGCAAGTCAAGTCCCCTAGGGACTATAAATACTTAGGGATATGTAACGAGATCAATCAAGTAATAGACGAGTGAAAGCCCTTTCCCTATCTCTCTTCTCTCTCTCTCTCTCTCTCTCTCTCTCTCGCTTGCACACCACCCCCTCTCCCTTCCCTAGCCGCCGCCAACCTTGCCTACACCGTCAGTGACCGCCTCGGTCATGACTATTACACCTAGTATCCAGAGACCATATTGATCGCCATGCTGCTACTATGGCCAAATTAGCTGAGATCCAAAAGCTCAACGCTAATTTCTCCAAAGACATTATTGCCAAGATCGACACTGTCCACTCACAGATTACCGACGTCAACAGCCACCTCAACACCTTCGAGATGAGATGCTTGGACAAGGACATGGTTGACGAGCTTGAGCGTGGGAAGCAGCTACTCTCCATCAAGCTAGATGACACCAGAGATGCAATGGAGAAAGCTAGTTGTGACTTCATCAAGGTGTAGACCGGAACTCGCCGCCAAGCTAGAGGCTAAGCTCTTCTGCAAGGAGCCCAAACCAGAGATCCATCTAGGTAGAGTTGCACCAACCACGTTCTTAGCACTGGAGATCCATCCCCACATGTTGTCCTTCATGACATGCAATGGCAAGGAGGACCCCTGCCACGGATCAACAGTGAGAGCTATTCTTTGGTCAATGGAGCCTAGAGAGAAAAAACATGGCATGCTTCTTACCATCTAACTAGTGCCGCACAATAGTGGTACATGAGACTCTTACAGGATGATGATGTGACAAACTAGGCATAGTTTGCTCAGTGCGTCAATGAGCGCTTTGGACCTCCCATGAAGCGTAATCCTCTAGGTGATCTCACCTCCCTATGCAAGATGAGAACCATCAACGAATACATGGAGCGCTTCCTAGTGCACGTGGCTTAGGCTGGTAACCTTGACAAACGCTAGCAAGTCGACATCTACATCGCTGGCCTCCTAGAACCACTAAATACGGATGTCGAGCTGCTCAACCCGCAGGACATGAAGACGGCCATGTCTCTATCACAGCCATATAAGTGGCATTTAGCGGTCGTCAATGAAGCCAACAAGGCATTGGTTTTTAAGCTAGGGTGACTTCCTCCACCGAAGGTGACTACAACCATGATAACAACGACCACACCTACGACAACTATGATGGGTGCCACGTCACCAACACCCCACCCCTTCAAGCATCTTACCGATAAAGAGATGGCGGTACAATGTAGCGTTGGTCTCTGCTTTAGCTGTGATGAGTTATTGTCATGTGGCCACAAGTGCAAATTGTTGTTCGACAACACCATTGTTAACAACTATGACCTGGAGGAGGCTGATGATAGCCTCATGATGATGATCAGCAGGCTCCACATAGAAGTCCAAGGCGCCTCCCTCATGTACATCGAGTGGATGATGAATTACACAGGCGGTCTTAGTGGATTTGGGATTGACACATAACGTCATCAACATCAACATCGCCCGCTCCTTTGGTCTCTAGGATCAGTGCATCAACATAACCATACTCGTTGGCAACAACAATGAGGTGCCATGCCATGGAGCATCCTTCCAAGTACCACTATGCATCGGTAGCGACTCCTTTGACATCGACACCTTCCTCTTCGACATTAGCAACATCATCCATGTCATTCTCGGCATGCCTTGGCTAGCTAGCTTCGAGCGTATTACTCGGGACTTCATCAGCATGGAGATGCTCTACTTCTACAACAGGCATCCAAACACCTTCCATGGCTCCCTTTTTCATTAGGCGCAAATAATGGTGCTTGCACTCCTGGCACCCCCACTAAAGGTATGTGAAAGATCAGACTTCACCACTAGAACCTCCTTGTAATGTGATGAACAGGTCACAAAGAGCTTGACTCCCCAATGCCCTTGACCTCTTTGAAGACCCCAATGGCATCATGCTCACGCACCTACGCTAGGCCGTCAGAGAGCAGCATGAGCTCTATACAATCACTATGGCCATCATGGAGGGCCAGGTTGTGAATGCTTGGTCTTTAGACAAAGGTCTCATCTTCTTTGATGGGTGATTCTACCTACCTACAACCTTGGTGTCGCTACTGAGCCTTTTATAGGTTTGTTGACATGGTGGTTCCGCTAGCATGGAGCTGCTAGCATTGGGAGCGCATGAACCACCGACACAAAGAAGGATAGTTAACTGGGGTACCCTCCCATATTATCTTGGGTCATCCCTAGTTACTATGACATCCTATAGTGGCAATGATGGTGATCTTCTTCGACACATTGAACCTTGGACCATCCATGTCGACAACATCAACATCGGGCTTCTTCTAGGCTCCATCGACCACCGCATGTCACCAGGCAAATTCAACCGAGGGGCCTTCGTCTTTGGCTCCATGTTGGACCTCATGACATCACCACCAACATGCTCAACAATGACAATTTGGTGCCAAGTACAACTCTCCTCTAGCATCGACATCAACAACCACATCCATGGTTTCATCACCCCTCCACGAGTGATGCTTTTCTTCAGCTTCCAGGCCTCGGTACAATGTCCTCTTCTTGTTGTAGCAAGGGCAGGCACATAAATGGGATCTTCAGGCAACATCTTCTACTATCTCTTTGGCTACATCGGCAACCTCTAGTACTGCTTTGAGTTTGCACCAGTATGGGCATGCGAGAACATTATTCTCACTAATCCCCTTAGTGGCCACGTTATGTGCTACTTGGAGGAGGTCCAGCACGAGGAGATCTGCCACCAAAAGGAGTCAACGAATGGGTCACATGTCAGCACGAGGAGGCGTTGAGCGGAGGAGAGAGTACTGTCGAATGCCCAACATAGGCCATACTTGTTGGCGGAGAAAATGGGCCAACCAGGGCCCTAGCGGGGGGCACCATTGCTGCCACAGCTAGGCTGCCCTAGGAGGGGCGCACGCCCAAGAGCGGAAGAGGCACCATGCCCGCCACCACTATCGTCTCCATAATTGCTACCTATGGTTACCATAGATAGTTGTAGTTGGTTTTATAAAGAGTTTGTGAAGATAGAAAGTTGAGAGTTTATTAGATGTAAAGGAGAATCCATGTTCAATCAGGATCTTGTAGTTTTCTTGCAAATCAAGTCCTCTAGGGACTATAACTACTTAGGGATATGTAACGAGATCAATCAAGTAATGGATGAGCGAAAGCTCTTTCCCTATCTCTCTTCTCTCTCTCTTGTGCGCCGCCCCCCTAGCTACTGTCCTAGCTCTCCATGCCACCGCCCCTGCTTACACTGTTGTTGACCGCCCCGATCACAACTATTACATGTATAGTCTATTTGTATATATGAAAAAAATAATGAAGAACATTTTTGATCATTAAACTATGAGTTTTTATTCTAGTCATGAAACTCCTTTGGCCATCCAACTATCAGAACCGTGCATGCGACATCTCTCTCTCCATGCGCAATCTCTCTTAGCGCCAATCACTCACATTTTAAATTTTATTAGAGTGTATAGCCAATCTGACCCAGCTCGAGTAGGTGCCCCCTTAGGCCTAGGTCCACAAGAGCCCCCAACAAATCAATGCATCGGGCCTAACTCAACACAAAAAAACTAGTCAGATATGTGATGGTTTTCCCTCACTTATATGTTGTACTCTCCCAGCATCAATTTCCCTAGCAATGCCCCAGATCACACATCAGACTCAACTCTTCGAATCACACAATTCTTATGTAACCTCTAGAAGATGTTATCAAGGCCCCGAGTCCAACGCTCCATGTCACATACAACCCGAGTCCAAATCCTTCATGTCACACACAATCCATGTGATCTTCAAGATGTTAACGGGCTTCCTCACCACCACATGGCCCCTAAGATTTGTAGTTAGAGCACTTGGGCAACATCTAGCAAACCTACGTTCGACTCTATGTGGGAACGAATTTAAACAGGTCTAGAATAAAAAAACATAAAAAATAGGTTGGGGTTTTCCTGTAGACTTTGGTAAAGAAAAGATTTTTCAAGCCTTTCGACCATGGACTCTAACATCAATTCTTAGAGTGCATAACAGATCTATTCCAGTTCTCACCTATACCCACAAGTCAGTGCCCCTCTACGCCAGGTCCACTAATAAATCAAAGAAATAAAGCTAACTCAACCTAAACGACTAGTCTATAGATTGGGAGAACCATAAAAAATGGCTAACATAGATGGGTGCGTCCCATGCCTATGTTAATAAATTAAAAATAATAGAGATAGCCTGTCGACGGGGCCTGCTAAGTCAATCCACAAGGCTCGCCAAGCACATTGACTTGGTGCCCCTGCCCAAACACCTATCTCACCATTGCCTGATAGAGCCTGAGGCCTAGATCTTCCTCCTCTAGCTTGTTCCCATCTACATCGCCACTGAGAGCAGCCCCACGCACGCCAAGGGGAGAAGCGCGGCCTGCCCCTGTGCTGCTGGTCAGAGTTGCCCACAAAGTGCACATCACTGAGCGTGCATGTAATTAATGCCACCATGGCCGACCTCGCTCCCTCTCTGTGAGTGCACTCCATGTGCATTGAGTACCATCACGTGACCTTATCAGCATGTCTCTAGCACTATTTCTTCCCTCCATGATGAGCTCAAGTGCAAGGCCACGACCCTCCCAAACTACTCCACGATGAGCTCAAGTGCAAGGCCAGGCCCTCCCCAACTACTTATTTGAGCCAAGGCATTGCTGGAGCCGGGTTGCCCTCACAAGCTATTCACATCCCCAGTGGCGCACCACACTACCACTTGGGTTTTCCATGGGTGACAACTTTCACTACTTATCCATTGAATCTGAGCCTGTTGTGAGCTTACAAACACCTTGGATATCATCCTCCACCCCTCTTTTGAGCTTGGCCATGCCAAATTTGGCCTATATGCCCAATCATGGCAATCCTAGGATCAGCGTTTGGCCACCGTGTGGGAGGGAAGTGCAAGGGAGCACGAGTGCACACTAGCTGCAGTGGCCTCCGCAGCTGGAGCCAAGTTCATGGTGGGTGATGGTGATGGTGTGCACCATGTCCAAGCATGTAGCTAGCACTCTAGTGAGCATTGTGGCCGGGTTAAACCAGTGATGCAATGGAAATTATAGGAGAGAACAGTTGGGAGAGAGGGAGAGGACTGCAGTTTAAGAGGATGTTGTGGGGAAGAGAAAGAAGAGGGAACATGAAATATGACATGTGGGCCCAGCTAACATGTGTGGTTCACTAAGCGAAAATAGCTAGATCTCTAGTTGTTAACAATTTTGATAGTGGAACTGTAAAAAACTTCTGGGTTTGAAGTTTCATGGCACAAATCAATATCTTAATGATAAAAAAAAAGGATTTTCCCGAAATCAGTGCTATTTCAAACCAAGAAAACTGGAGGACATTTTTGTTACCTTTTCACTCAAGAGGCAAAGTGCATCATCTGGCTGAAGAACTTGAAGGTTGCACACAACTCCATGTTTTCCTGAGCAGTGGTAGGCAATATTCTCCTCCCTCGTAGTGATAATGATTCGGCTCGTATTTTCCAATAGAGGTAATAACTTTGGTTTTATCAAGTCCCATTCAGAGGTCTCAAAGAAATCATCTAGAACAATCAAAGAACTTTTCTTCTCTAATAGTCTTTTCAACTCCTTAGTCAAGTTGTCGACGTCCATCAATGCTAATGATTTCTTATTGTTGTTTCCATTTTCTAATAGTTCTTGATTCTTAGAAGATCCTTCATGTAGTTGTCTGGCCAAGCTCCTAAGGAACTCTTCAAGATTGAAAGGACGCATAATTGTGATGAAAACGTACTTCTCAAATATGTCACTCAACTTTGGGCTTTGATAAACACCACCAACTAGGGTGGTTTTCCCAAGGCCACCCATTCCCCACACAAAGATCACCTGAAATTGTTGGATATTATCACTATTTGAAACTAAGTCTATAATTTTAGATATTTCTCTGTTTCGCCCGATAAGTTGCAATTCCTCCAAACCACTCACACGCGTCCTAGTGCGACTAAGACTCTTTTTAGCCACCTTCTTCTCATCAGCATCCATAGATTGATCATCTGTAATCTCACCATGAGGTGCTATTTGATTGTCGGTACTTGTGGTTGCCACATCCAAGATAGACACTGGCTTCACCAAATCCTCTCCATTTTGGGAACCCTAAATAAAAGAGAGAAATATTAAGGAACAACTTTTAGGCTTAAATTTTCATGAACAATGTTTAGTTTGTTTTCAGTCATGAAAGCATATCATTAGTTTGTACCCTACTCCAAACCTTAGCTTGAGATCCAAATTTTCATGACTTATATTAGAATTCTCAATAAGACACATATTATATGAAATTTAAAGAAATAAATTTAATCCAAATGACGAGAGGATACATTTGCTATATCAAACCATCTTACTATAATCTCTATGAGATAGAGGAAAATATATCTAACTGGATATGAAATCAAATACTCCATATCAAAATTATGTGTAAAATAGGAGCTTCAAATTTAATTGTGCAATAGACCTGTGCTCGATTACTTACAGGTACTATCTTGCAGGTCAATATGTTAACCAGTCTACTACATCCTATACATTATTTTTAAGGCAAGACATCTAATATATTTACCTGGTATAATTAAGATCACTGAATATGAAGCATGCCATCATCAATTGTGGCGTCAAACAACGGGGTCAATATGTTTTTAGGTACTTGCCTTTTTTTTTGGATTGTTGTCTTATTTGATGTCTAGACCATCTCCTTTTCTAGCATGCGCTAGCTAAATTCTAAGATATAGATGTATTTGTTTTCAAAAATCCAAATACATATATTTGTGGCTGTAGTATTAACATGTTGAGTGCATGCATTCTCGAAAGGCAAATGAAATTCGTTGAGAAAAAAAAGGCACAAATAAAACAAAGGACTGGAAGGAGCATTCTTTTGTTGCATTAGATCATGTGTTTCTAGTGCAATGCTACTCCATCTCCGATCCAAGAGTATTTTTAAAGCTTACTCTTTAAATCATCATTCGGAGAGTTATTTGAATAAAACTCATTTTCTGTATCTTTTCACTGTCTAATGGTTTTTCTGTATTTTGTTTGCATTCTAAAGAGTCATTCTTATTTTATATCTTTGGCTAGTGAGAAATATTTCTAGACTAGAAAATGGCTATATTTAAATAACCAATTAAAGAAGTTATTGGAGGATAGTTTTTCACCAAAATTTCTATTCCTAACCATTAGGAAGAATATAGTCTCTTAGAGCATGTCCAAGAGTTCCCAATAATTTCGTCCCAAAACTATCTATGATGTTTTCCAACATGCCAAGAAGTATTAGCATAAGATCATTTCCAACCGTTTCTAATAGTTCACTCCTAAAATATAGAAATAAATTCTATCAGGAATCCTATACTATATCTAAATTATGCTAACCATCTTTATATATTATTTGTCTCTAGTGCATTTGCATCATTAAACCTTTTTTTACTCTTTATTCAGTCTCTTCATCTCTGAATAAATATGGTGTTTTTTAAGAAGCAATATGGTGTTCTATATGCTTGGTTTTTGATAAATAAATAAATAAACACCATATTGCTTCTGAAAAAAAACTACAGTTTGCTAAAAATGATTCTTTGGTGAATGTGCAACCATTGCAAGTGCTAAAGTTCCTTTACCCCACAGTAACCCTTATGCTCACTCTCTTAGGCTCAACTCGTCATCATTTCAAACTAAATGACACGTTCAAAATTATAAATAAATAAATAAATAAATAAACACCATATTGCTTCTTAAAAAACAGTTTGCTAAAAATGATTATTTGGTTTTGAAACTTGGTCCTTGCGCAAATTGTAGCTCAAACAGATGGGTGTATCATGCTATATATCTCCCTCATTCCTCCAAAAGTGTGATGTTACTCCTCTGTCTCAAAATATAAAGCATCACTACCGGAGAGCCGGTCTTTGCCGTGTGTCCCTCCGTTTGCCGTGAGCAACACCAGACACACGGTATATCTATCATTTGCCGTGTGTTGCACATGGCAAACACCAGGCACACGGCGAACTCAACTTTTGCCGTGAGCAACACACGGCAAAAACATGGCACACGGCAAAAGCTAACCCACGCTAACGTCCACCTCCAACGGTCAACGTTTGCCGTGTGCGGCCATTAGGCACACGGCAAAGCCTGGGTTTGCCGTGTGCCAGGGGTGCGACACACGGCAAATAATTTATCTTTTTTTCAGTTTTTGTCCTCAAAATTTTTCCTTCTCTACACATTCACCATTTGTAACTCCATACTCAAATTTCATAAAATTTAAAACATGTTTGCTATATTTTTGCAATTAACATTATTTATTTTCATTTTTCTGGTTGCGTTCAAATTTGAACTACGAGTCAATAAAATAGTTGTAAAAAATATCAAAAAAATAATATTCATGTTACCCAATCCTGTTTGAGAACACACATTCGAAATGAAAATGACTTTTGAATGCCGTGGTTAGGAGACACGACGCGGAACGTGCGTCAGTACATTTCAAAAATTCTAATAAATGCTATTTTATTCCGTAAATCCCGAAACTTGTAGATATGTCATGTTATCATACATAGAGGCCATAAAAAAAGTTTGGAAAGATTTCGAACAAGTTGTCATGTATGATGTATAGAAACCACACAGTCTTGTAAGAAGTTGCACAGAGATAAGAGTGAAGAAGAATGAGTTGGAGTAGATTTGACTTTTATATTTGAGTTTGATTTTAAAACTTTTTCTATAGGCACTACACCATATAGGTTGTGTCGTGTCCAAGTTTAGGAATTTTTCGGAATTGTTTACTATTTCTTAATTATTTTCAGCATTTTAATTGAAAATTTTAAAATTTCAATTTTTTAAATAACCTCGGATGGAAAAACTCTCTAAATAAACTTTATAGATCTCAAAAAGTTATGAAACTCTTTAGTTGACAACTTTTTATTTTGGAATCATCTTGTCATGCAAAAACTACGTTTGAATTTCTCAAATTTAAAATTCAAATTTTGTAAACGACCTCGGATGAAGAAACTCCCTAAATGAAAATTGTAGATCCCAAAAATTTATAAAACTTTGTAGTTTACAACTTTTTGATTTGAAATCATTTAGAACCTCAAATTATCAATTTACACATAATTTGATATAATATTTGAGCAACTGAAATGCAATATAATGACAAGTCATAGTGTGGTGCAGTGGCTAAGAGCTAAGTAACACGAGGGAGAGGTCATGGGTTCGAATCCCATGGGCCGCAAAAAAATTCAGGACTTTTGATATTTTTCGTTGGGGTTTGTCGTGTGCCCAACCCTGACACACGGCAAATATTGAGGCCGTCTTCCGCCGTTCGTTATATTTTCTTTATCGTGTGTCAAGATTGACTCACGGCAAAGTTTCGCCGTGTGCCCATAATTTGGTCGTGAGTAAAAATAGGGTTCACCGTGAAAAAGTTTGTCGTGTGTTCTTTGCCGTGAGCAACACACGGCAAAGCCTTCGCCGTGTGTAATTTGGACTTTGCCGTGTGCACCAGGCACACGGCAAACCCCTGCTGTCCGGTAGTGCATGCATGTATTTCAAAAATCAAATTTTGTTATCTTTAACCAACTAGTTGTTTAATCATACAAAAAGTTGATAGTACAAAAGCGGTATCATTAGGTTTGTGTTTATAAATACTTTCTAATAATAATGCTTTTGTTGTCATAATTACATACTATAAGAGAAATTAACCGATTTTTTCTTGAATATGTAAGAACATTGCGTATCATTGTACTAAGAAGATAGAAGTTTTAAAATCAAGAGAGATCATTCCCAGCTAGTAGTTTCCTAGCTGATTTGGGCCTCTAAATTTGTGACCACCTGAGCCGGGTTTAATGTTGTCATCATCCTCTCAAATTCATTGAATCTCTCCGCCAGCGGGGATGCCTCCTCCCCGTCGGCTCCTACCTAGCGCTCAACGACGCTTGTCATAAAAAAAATCCTTTGTTGGGTGAAACAATCACACAAACATTTGAATATAGGTGTAAAATTGTATTCATTTTACGGTTTTACTGTACATGTCAAAGAGGTATTTAAAGAGGTCATAGCCCTCATAAGTCGTATACAAATGACCATTTTACCCCTCTTTATAATCAATACAACCCCTTTAAATTACAGGGGTGTAGGTGTCCTTTCATCTTCCAGAGTTCATTCTTCATTATCTTTTGTCAATCTTAGAAGTCACTTTCTTCAAAGGTGTCTTCGCGCACCTGAACTTGAATGTTTTATCATGAATCTTCTAGACTTAAGTCGAGCGAACTCTTCGATCATTCTTCACATTACCTAGGCAAACGTGTTTGCTTCAAGCAAAGTCCATGGTCTTTTTACTTGTTCTGAGCGAAGTCATTTTTTCCTCATTTGCTTTAAGGTTCTGAAAGCAAACTTTTGTACAGAGGTTAGATGTTCAACTCCAAAGTTTTAGGGCTGCATTTTTTATCGAAGTCAAATCTCAACATCGTCTGCCCCTCCTCTCTCTTTACCAGACTTGAGAAATTAATATTTTAATAGATACAATGTCTTCTGGTAAATGACCATGATTTTGTAATGGTGCCTAGCACATATTAGTGTGTTATTGACTTATTGGTGTGAAATGGTCAATTTCATTGAAGTTGGATGTCCATAGCGATTTGCCAAACAAAAAATAATATTTGGTTTTGAATTGTTCTTGACTATCTCTTTCCTCATGTCTAATAGCTTTAGCTACGCATCTAGATATATATTATATCGATATATAATAAAATTTATGTATCTATAAAAGCCTAACAATTTTGAATTTGGAACGGAGTGAGTAATAGGTAGATAGAGAAAAGAAGAGATAGAAAGTATTAGAGATAGAGACTAGCATGTCTTGACGGCTTTGTGAGGAATCGACTGATTTTAGAACTCTGGTATGGCACTGATAGACAATCCGGCATATTTTCAGTTGATTTATGTTGTAGTATATGTTAATGCCGACAAGTACATTTAAGGCCAGTCTCAATACATGTTTCATGAAAGTGTCATGCATATTAAATAGGGTGCCACATAAGTATAATTGCTGACTTGGTAGGGCCATTAAATGAAGGAGTTTCGTCATCATATGAGAGAGGAGTTTCATCCCCATGAAACTCTTGTGGCTCGGTTACCTAGCTTATAGTCTTAGTAACTGTGTCATAAAACTATGCACTGAGACTAGTCTAAGAGGAAAACTAAGCCGCAGCTTTGTAAGCTTAAACGCATTTTTTATAAGTTTCATAAAACAAGGCATTATATGTACCTTATGCCTTCGATCGAAACATTATTTTAATTTCAATTTTAAAAATATCTTCCCCAATACAAAGTTGGAACTACAACAAGGTCTTGTTTAGTTCCTGCAAAAGGGTTTTTTAGTACTATAACATATTTCTAATTATAGCAATTAGTATTCAATCATTAATTATCACAATATATATAAATTATATAATAAATTATTTTTTATCTATATTTAATACTCCATAGATATATCCAAACATGGGTGAAAAACAAGGCCTTAGTTTTATTCTTTATATGAGCTCTTCCTAAGCCCAGGGAAAGGGACACACAAACAACAAACCGATCCGCTTTATCTGAGGCTGAGCCCAGGGACCGAAGTTCAACTCTACTCAGAGGCCAGGGACCAAGGTTTAATTATTTGAAATTGACAGGGGCCGCACGAGTGCAAAAACCAATCCGCCTTATCTGATCTCAGGGACAGTTCATCCAAAATAAAATACATCTGAGCCCAGGGACCAAACTTTAATTATATTTCTCAGAGCTAGGGATCAAAAGTTTAATTCTTTAAAATTGGCAGGGGCCGCGCGAACGCGTACCCCCTCTACCACAAATTATGACGTCCACTCTCCCTCTTGGGGAGATGGTAAGCTAGCGCACCCGCCAAGTGCAATGCGGGCCACTGACCTAGGCCACGGGCCTTCATGACCAACCGTCGACCCCGTCCAGGTAAGTATGGAGCAACGGTGCAGGGGGCGCTTGTCTTATAGCGGGAGCTCGCAGCGCATCCAGCTTCCGCTGCCGAGGTGGTGCTAAACGAAGCGTTCTGCCGTGTTCTGCCGCTGAGTTTTTAACTTATGGTGGGCTGCCCGAGACATAGAGACGTATATGGGCCTTTAGGATTTGGCCCACTAGGAACAGTAAGACTGCAGGCTGCAATGAATCTGCTAGGCTCCCTAGTTGTTCCTAAAAAAAAAGGGTATGGGAATAGTTTTCTAGGATTATTATAATTTATAAGCTCTGTTGTTTTTTCTAATCTGCAGCTACATGCTCTCGTGGTATAAATGAGAGAATTTTTTTGGAAAAAAAAGGCAAGAAAACTTACACATGCTGCTACTCTGCTTTGAGACTGGGCAAGAGAATGGCTTAAACCACAACCTGAACCTGAAGCGAACAAGTCCAAGATTATTTCTTAATAATAGGTTTATGACTATGCGTTGCAACATTAGAAAAAAAAAAGTAAAAAAAAATTTTTTGACCACAATGAGGAGGGGCACAAAAACACATGTAGTTGGGATAATTCCTGATTTGTTAGGGCACTCCCAATGCAGACTCTATCATAGTTTCTATAGTTATTTATTATCTCTCTATTTATTGACTTTTGCTGATGTGACATTGTATTTATTGAACAAAGAGAGGAGAAATACAAGAAACCGAGTCTCTTGGTGTCCGCGCGTGGCCCGTGTAGCCGCCGGGCATGTGTGACTGCGCCGAGCCGCACAGCATCAGCCTCGCGCAAGTCCACGATGCGCTCGCCGCCCCTGCAGTACACGGTTATTTACTGAGTTTTATTATTCCTCTGTCCGTGATGATCGCAATCGAATCCGGCTCGTGAACCGTACGTGTTTCAGTCAACGTGCCATCCGGATTTATACCCCTCCCTCCCTCCCTCCCGTCGCCGCTCCTTTCTTCTTTGTTTTCAAAATACCTCGCCACATCCGTCTCCATCGTGCAGAAATCTCACCAGCACCGTACCTCTCACCGTCGCCGCGACACCATCTAGCTAGCTAGCTCGCCCGCACCTCACCGACGCCGCGGCTCATCCAATCACCTCACCGCAGCATTCTGTACGTGCGGATGTGGCAGCTCCAATTAATCACCTAGCTTCTTAGCTCTGGAGTCTGGACGGTGGCGGCTGCGGCGTACCATCTGCAATGACCGCGACGTCCGTTTCTCACCAGCGACCTCGGCTACAACCTGCAACGGCGCCCGACGGCTGCGGCTCATCCCACCCCGTTGCCACCGGTGAGTGTGGCATGTGTGCTTGCAGCCCTGTTCACCGTCGCTGAGTGTGGCATCTGCTGCAGGCGGCGATCGACGACCTTCTGACGCTCCTCTTTGTGGTGGTTTCAGCAATGATGACGCGCCGGTGGTGTGGATATATATGGCGATGCCTCCCTTCTACACCCTCCGGCCAGCCATGGGTGAATCCCATGTTATTCTTTTTCGGTTTTCAACTTTCTTTATGGCCTTCGTTGCAGTTTGAAAGGATTCCTTGTGGCGTCAATAATGATCTGGACATCCCGTGCCTGGTGGCACGGATCCGATCGACGGCGGTTCAAGCAGATCGACGACGATTCTTTTTTTTTTTTTTGTGAATGATGATTAATTCATTCTAAATAGGTTTAAGGTTGCAGGAGTTGATTTTCTACACCATGTAATTCTTATAATACAGATACAAGTTTCCGCTATTTTTATTGGCCATTCCTGTTCTTGTACACGAGCAATACTGGTTAATTCATGTCATTGTGTTATAAAGGTTACCAATTCATAATTACTATTATTCACTATGAATAAAAAACTTATTCATGTTAGAAAAAAACTTATTCCTGTTAAAAAGTAGTCTAACCAGAAACCGGACACCTTTTACTTCTCATATCCAAATTTACCACTCACATATCAGTACGGAGAAACTCCAGCCCAAGTCTTTTATTTACAAGCTATGATAAAAAAAAGTAGGGGCTCAAATTAAGACCCAACTCCAATGAAAAAAACAGACCAAGTCCTTATCTCACATATTTTTGTTTTAATTTATGGGTGGGGAGAGAAAAGTGGGTAGGATCCATTGGATAGGAGGGTTCTAGATGGGAGGGGCTGAAACTATAATTTGGAAGGGCATGGAAAATGGGAGCCCAAGTAGAAGGTGGGTTGGAGTTAATTTTTTTGATCAAGTCCTTAGATTTAGAATAGAGACTTGTTTAGGAGGTGGGCTGGAGTTGCTCAACAATGATACAATTAGTAACAAAAGTCTATCCGGAGACTGGATGCCTCATTGATTAGTACAGACAAATTTACCGCACATAGCCAACCTTTTGTTACTAAAAATTGTCATTGTAAATTCTAAAATATATCTTATTCAACATGAAGTTGGCTGTAATATTTACGAATCCAGAGATAATTTTACTCCTAAGCGCCTGGACGAAATTATTTATAAGCTCAAAAGATAATATCAGTAATAAAAAATACTCTGACTGTAGAACGACTATGACAACCAATTTAATTGCCTACTGCTAAGGCTGAAAAAATTTATAGACCAAAATAAAAATCTTAGTAATAAAAACAGGCTGACCACGTTGGTGATTATTACAAGAAATTTTACTAGACACGCCCAAACAGAATTATTTACAAGCATAACTATTAATAATAAAAATTCTCCCATCCAGCCCGCTAGATTAGCGCAACTAAATTTACTGCTCACAAATCCCAACAAAATTATTAATGGGCCAAACGATAATATTAGTAATAAAATAATACTAGTAATAAAAAAATACTTCGCTGATTACCACATACAAATTTACTGCTCATAGGTTTGGATGGAATTCTATACTCAATGAAATAATATTATTAGTAATAAAATTTGTCTAATTGGAGACCAGAGATGTGGGTGATTAACATAGGTAAATTTATCGTTCAAAAACCAGAATACAATTATTTACTTAATAAAATAATACTATCAGTATTAAAAAAAAGTCTTGCTAGAGACCGAACACGCTGGTGCTTATAGCACTGAGAAATTTATTGCTCACATACCAGGATAGAATTATTTATGTAACAAAATAATACTATTATTAGTAGAAAAAGTCTCACCAGAGACTAAACACCCTGTTGATTAGCATAGAGAAATTTACTGCCCATAGGCCAGGATGGAAACATTTAATGTAAGCAATAATACTATAGTAACAAAAGTAGTCTAATTGAAGACTGAACACCGGTTGCTTATCGTACCCAAATTTACCACTCACATGTCAGTATGGAATTATTTTTTAACAAAATGATACAATTTATAATAAAAAGTCTATCCAAAGACCGGATGCGCTAATGCACTAATAGAAGTTGGTGATGTTCAATGGTAGGAGCGTATTATCCGCAACGATTCACCCAAAACGACTGCGAAGGTTTGAGGAAACTAAGCAAAAGGGTTGTATTGAGGGGGGCCTCGTCGGGTCCGGCCGTTCGGACGGAACGCGTCGTCCGGCAGACTCCCGCGCCCCAATTCCCGCCTGGCGCCCACGACGATTCCTCTTTTTCTTTTAGGAGATCAAATAGCACCGTGCACTATATATTTAATGAACCTTATTAACTGTTTGTTGGTCGAATTATTTTGACTGTTTTTCTGAACTGTTTTTTTAGAGCGAGCTATACATTTTCTAAATAACTGTTATTGAATAAATTAGTTGATAATGGTTTTAGTGCCGAAAATTACATTTACCTCTGCAGCGCAGGTCGTTTTCAGACTGTTTCCAAATTAGACCTTTAATAATGTACTTTTTCTATGGCCGGTGCTGGTACGTATTTATTCTCACCCATAATAATTAATTTTGGCTTGTGACTTTATCATGCGCAGCTAGTGCGAGGAGATAGTGGAGCAACATATCCATGTTAGTTACGACGCATGCACATAATGACTTTTAATGAAAAAAGTCATAACTCTTAAACAAAATATCCAAATTAAATTTCGATTACACCATTTGATTTCTTGTAATAAATCCTTCAAAACAAGATCTCACATGGATATATTTAGATAAAATTTTAATAACGAATAATTATCATATAAAGATAGAACATTTTTGTATTGAGCTGAGACGATGTTTAAGGTTTAAAAAATAATGTTCTATCTTCATAATAAAATATTCTAAGAACCGTATTGGTATTATAAACATGGCGACGATGTTCCATCTTCATTAAAAAATAATGTTCCATCTTCATAAGAGACGATGTTCCATCTTCGTTATAGTTAGCAAATCAAGTATCCAAATTAAATTCAGATTGCACTATTGGATTCCTTATACTAAATGCTTCAAAATAAGATCTCAACATGAATATATTCAGATAAAGTTTTATTAACGAATATGTATTTTATAAAGATAGAATATTTTCTTTTATTATTGAATAAAGGTGGTGTTCTAGATTCATAAAACAATATTCCGCCTTCACAGAAAAATGTTTTAAATTTAGAAAAAACAATATTCCATATGAAAACACACTTAAATGATTGGTATTATAATACCGATAAATAAATAAAATAAAAATATAGAATTATATAATAAATAACATTACACAAGTAGAACATCATGTGTATAATATAACAAATGAAACATGGGAAAATACTACATAACATGTTGTATAAATACTACATAACATGTTGTATGAATACTACATAATATGTTGTGAAAATACTTAAAGATAATCATAAAGTATCTCATTCATCATGTGTATACCATATACAATGGAATATGGAAAAAATAAAAGGCAAACATCACATGTATGTTAAGTGAACATAACTAAATACATTACGGAACATCACTAAATATATTATAGAACATCACAAATACATTACATGAACATCACTCAGTACATCATAGAACACCACATGTATACTAAGTGAACATCACTAAATACACCATAGAACATTACTAAATACATTATAGAACATCATATATATATTACCTGAACATCACTAAATATATCAAAAAAACATCACATGTATACTAAATGAACGTCACTAAATTCACTATCGAACATTAACATGAACATCACTAAATACATCATAGAGCATCACTAAATACAATATAGAACACCATTAAATACACTATAGAACATCACATATATATTACGTGAATATCACTATGTACATCATCATATATACTAAGTGAACATCACTAAATGAACCATCGAACATCACCAAATGCAATATAGAACATCGCCAAATACAATATAGAATGTTGCATTATCAGATATATATTACACGAACATCACAAAAAAAATCGTAGAACATCACAAAAATACCACATGAACATCAAAAAAATATCATAGAACATTACATGTATAACACATGAACATCATAGAAAACCATAGAACATTACATATACTACATAAACATCATAAAAAAACATCAAAAAACATGGCATTGTATACCACATAAACGTTGCAAAAAACACCATTTTACATCACATCTCATGAAATATAGAAAAGAAAAAAGTAAATATAAAAAATAATTAAGTAAGATAAAGTAGAAAAATAAAAAATCTATAAAAAACATAAAGACAAAAAAGAAATAAAAAAGAATAAATAAAACTAATTAATGATAGTAAATAAAAAATAAAATAAAAATAATATGGAAAATTGAATGAAACAGAAACAAAAAATAATATCACTCGCTTCCTATGATATTAGTCCACTAAAAAAAATTAAACAACCACCATAGGATCAATATCAAGACGTTTGTAGCGTTTCAATCACATGCATGCATGTATTCCACAAAAATAATCTAATAAACACCTTTGTAACCAGCACTAAATTAATGTGTTGCCAAAAGAAACAAAAAAATAAAAAGATGAATGAAATAAAAAATAAAAAAAAAGAAAGGGAAAAATGAAGCGCAAAAAGGAATAAAAAATAAAGAGGAAAAAATAAAAAAAAGATAAAAATATAAAATAACATAAAAGAAAAATAAAAATAAATTGAATCTATAAACATGAATTAGGGAAAAAGAAAAAGAAAAAAAACAAAATAAAGAAAAGAAAAAATCCCAAGAAAAAACAAATAGGAACAACAACGGGCAGGAAGTATAAATGAAAAGATAAAGAAAAATAAAATAAAATAAGAAAAAAGAAAAAGAAATAAATAAATAAAAAGAAAAAGAAAAAGAAAAAAAAAAGAGAAGAAAACTAACGGGGAGGGAAAAATAAATGAAACATAAAAGGAAAGAAAAGAAGAAGAAAAGAAAAGGAAAGAAAAAACAAAAAAGGAAAAGAAATTAAAAAAAAACATACGTACCTGGCAGCCCCGTGCGCGCAGGAATGATTGAGCGGGAACCGTCGGACGACGTCTCCGGTCCGAACATTCGGACCGGAAGATTTCCGTGTATTGAGGTGGGTGGGGGCATGAAGTGTTTAGCGGCATCCCAACTATGTAAAAAAAGTGCATTATTACGACTGCAATGGTAGGAGCGTCATATATGCTGTTTTTATTACTAAAGTTCCTTTAGACAAAGTTTCCCCAAAACTCGGACTCAGTTTCAAAACTAATCGCCTTATGCTTAGTTTCGGATCATCTTTCTTTAGCAAAAGGGTGGTGCTACGTGGCACTGCTGTCAGCACCCTTTAGTCCTGGCTCGTAATACCATCCGGGACTAAAAGGGGGGTCTTTAGTCCCAGAAGCGTAGTCTCGGCTCGGGATCCGGGGCAAAAGCCCCTTCTCGGCCAGTACTAAAGAGCGATCGTGTAGGAGTGAATGGCTGGTAGTTCTAGACATTATTGTCGATGGGAAAACCACCATGTGCGGATTGTGTGGCTGGCACTAGCACGAGTGCTGTTTCTAGTGTTACGACACTAATTAAGTTGCTGCCTATTGGTTCCTGGTGTGAAACTTTATAGGGCGATGTGTTAACTAGAACTGCTTTGTCAGCTCGTTACTTAGTTTTGAGCCTGTTGGTATGTGTCTTTGCATGCCCTGCCACGATTTGGGGTCTTGTCAGCTCATTTGCATGGTTAGTTTTATCCTTGAAGCCCCTATCTGATTTAATGCATGCTACAGCCATATCTGTGTTAAACTGTATGTAAAGGCCAACGTTAAATGACTGTCCTGGAATGTTCAGTTCTTTTGGGGGATAACAATGGTACATATATTCATGTGGTTAAACCTCTGGTACTCCACCACTTCGGCTACTGAGTTCCACCACTTTGGGGGAGTTGTCGTCAGGACATCGATTCTACCACAGTCTTAATCTGTACCCTATTAGGCCCCCTAGCAATCGAACACGAAAGCCAGCAGATTGTAGCACAGCACCCTCCCTAAGCGCCTCTACACCATTGGCGCTGGTCTCCTGGATGGCTCTCACCAAAGCAACTTGCTATCCCTCAAGCCGGGTGCCTTCAAATTCTGACTAATACTAGTAGCTAGTAGACTACTAGCTAGTTGCTGTGATATCAACAGCACAATTTGTAGGAGACAGATGCATGAGGATGTGAATTAAAACACACAGCACGTTTGATCGAACATTTTGCTATCCGAAGAAACCAGTGATACTGTTGTCTTATTTAGGAAGAAGAAGCGCAAACTACTATTTCTGATGTCACTGGATCATTATCAGTTTCTACACTGCTTGTTCGTTGGAATATTGATCATTCTCTTTCCCAGTGCTCTCTTTCATGCTTGACATCCATTCCTGCAACTGCAAGTACCAATGTATAGGCCGAGTCCAGTCTGATGTTCCACATATCTATCTATTGGCAAACAAACCATGGCTTGCACTCTTTGCTTCCCACTTCAATAAAGCGCATGCATCTTGAATGGTGACAAAAAAACATCCATTGCAGCATAAATGCCACGATCGCAAGGAATTTTTCTACAGCTAGTACTATTATACAAGAAAAACTAAAGAGCAGATACTACAGCAGGATTAATAGAGTTCTCAACTAACACCACTTCTTTTGACTCTAAGCCACTAATAGAAAACCGGTAGTAAGAAAGAAGAAGGGGGCCCCATTAAATACTAAACAAACTAATAAAAGGTTACAAATGGCAAGCCAAAGAACAACAAAACAAACAACTTTAGTACTTAAATGAAGACACTCATCGTGGTTGCAAGCGTTTTTGTTGGAACATTGTATTCTCTCTTTCAAAATATTATTACAGAACAAATATATTATGATTCCATCAAAAAGGTTGATTTTTGCAAATTTATAATTTTTTGAGCGGCATTGGCGCCAATAGCAGTACATGATCCTCCAGTACCAACTGTACTGATGACTGAAAGATGAAATAGATTTAGTATTATGGTTCTGGAATTGGTTCCATTCCACAAAGTATGCAGACCCCGCCAGTCGGTCATCCTTGTTCATTCAAATTACTTGCCATTGAGTAGAAATAATTAATGACAAGTAAAAGTAGTGGCATTATATTTTCATTCTATCCTAGCTTTTTATATTGTGTCGTCAAAGGTGGTCAGATCCGATCCGTTGTACATTCTCCATCTATAGTCCAGCACCAACAACTGTTATCTTCCATTGTGTTATCTTAATGTATTATGGGTGGACGGCGCCTCGGGCATGTCCATCCCTGGACTCCCCACATCGTCAATCCTAGATCCAGATTGCTTCTAGGCCAGCAGCACTGGCTTCTCCCTGATGAGCGATGACTCGTGTGGTTGGACCGTGATGGGCTCGAGTAGCAGCGACACTGCTTTCTCCATGACGACTCCCACGGTTGTGCTGCAATGGGATCGTGCGGCACGACAGCGCTGCCTTCTCATCGATGATTCCCATTGTCTAGACACGATGGCTTCAACTAGAGCCGGGGATGCTGCCTTCCCTCAAACGATGTGAGTAACTCATGCCGTCATGGGATCCACATTAATTGGTGTTCTCCTTGTCAACCATCATGCCTTCTCCTCTCCTGCACCGAGCTACGACAACGAGCAACATGGTGTGCTGGGCACCAGGCAGCAGTGCAATGTCTTGGCTAATAAGTTGGCCAGACGACGTGACATCTAGCTATGGTCCTCTCCCCTCGAGCATAGAATCAACATCAAGCTATGGTCCAGGTGCAGATCATCAACACCCTCCCTGTGAATCCTGACAGTTCTGCAATGGGATCTTACCTTTTGCGCATGGACATGGCTATCGTCGATGTGTTTGCTGGTGCTACATTGCCTGTACGATGATGTGCCCATGTGCAGTTTGTATCTGAAATTCAAGCATTGATGGATTTAGGATGTAGTTCGTAGCTGACATTCATGCAATGGTGCATTTTCTATTTTTGGTAGTAGCTAAAAAATCAACAATTACCACGAGCGAGCTGGTCGAGGAGGGTGGCAATGAGCAGTCAAGTGAGGTGCACCTCCATGGTAGCAAAGCCATGGACAGGGGAGGTGCACCCCAAGCCAGGGGGTGCGACCCTAGCCACATCTCGATGGCCTTGGTGGCGCCCACCAGATTCGCGTAGGCCTCGACAAATAAAGTCGGTGGGGAAGGCACATCCTCCCTCAAACCCTCACACCACCGCATGCAGTGTTCTGAGCCTGCTGTGGGGTGCCACTGCTGCCGCCCTGCGCAAACCTAGCCATGCATAGCTAGGCGCCATAGCTTTCAAACTCTGCTCGCGTTTCGAGCCACACAGTGTGGAGTGCATTAGAAGCCTCGCGTGATGAGATGGAGGGCAAGCGAGGTGCAGCTGTGTTTGAAGACTGACATCAAATTACATCAATCATTGGCCATCATATTTTGTTTGGATGTTTTATTAGCCCTTGATTTTAATGGGGATGAATTCCTATGTACATTTTCCTAGGTGCACAATGATTGGTGACTCTCAGCATGGGATGTTTTTCTGAGGGGATACAGTATAATTTTGATTGGTCCATTATAGTAGAGATCATCATCATTCAAGTCTTTAACAAATGAAAGGTTGTGATGACTAAGGACCTGTTGCACTACTTCAGTGGAAGCGTGGCTTAGCCTATGGAGCCACAAGGATGTGGTCGGCCTAACAATCAGCGGCGGAGCGTGGGGATTAAATAAGCAGGGGCTAGATTGTTTTGTACAAATTAATGTATAGGAAAACATTTGCTACTTTAATTTGTTTTGTTATTATTTTGTCTTACTTAGAATCAGTGGTTGAGTATAGCAAAGAAAAGATTAGCATTCTAACAAGTATCAACCTTTATTTCCACTTTAATTAGCATATCTATATTGTAGAATAACTACTGCATGGTAAAGTGTTGGCAAATAAGGGGGGCAATGGCCCAGTTTCGCCTCTGAGGCGCTCCGCCAGTGCTAACAATGCTGAGACCTTGCTTATTCGAGGATGACTTATTTCTGGATGATCACAGCGGGTAGAGGCCTCCTTCACATCGGCCGTTGAGTAGGGTTCTCCTTGTCTCCACTTCCTTTATAGCGGAGTGGTTTGGAAGAAATTCAAGAAAAAACACCATTATGATTTGTAAGATGATGAACAGAATGGAGGTTTTTGTAGGGTTTAGAAACATGAAGAATATTTCTCAGTTGAATGTTCGTAGTAGCGGAGCACAATAAGCTATGACCAACATTAGTGATCTCCATTCCTGATCCATTGGCAGCGTGAACTATTTTGGCATTGTGGTACTTGTCATGCACCATGAGCCTTTCTAGATCATTGGTAATTTGGTCCGTCGCACTGGTATCCATATACGAGTTTGTATGTATGCCGTATGACGTTGTTGCAGAGGAGACCGACTTATGTGGCAACCCGATGAAAGAGGCATCAAACCTCTTGTATTAGTGGAGAATGGTTTGCCCTTCCTTCTGGCATAGATGACAGATGATGCCAGGTTGTGCTTCTCCTTGTGGATGACCGCCACCATGGCCACCATGCTGTCCATGTCATGAGCTGCCATGGCCGCAACGAGAGTTGTTCTTGCTATGCCTGCCACCGTGACCACCTTTCGTGGCCAGTTTGGCTGATGACTAGAAGCCACCTCTGCCGCCATGGAGTTTCAGGCGCTGCTCGAAGCTGATGGGCTGGGTGAAGAGTTCGCCACCATAATGGGTTTGACTAGTGGTAACAGCAGAAACAATAGGGTTGAACTCGAGGTCCAGCTAGGTTAGGATATAGGAAACTAATTCCTCATCTTCCAGCTTGCGATGACCAGACGCCATCTCATCTGCTAGTCGTGTCATTTTAGCGACAAACTGACTAATAGACAAGGCGCTCTTGGACGCCTTTTCAACTGCCATTCTAGTGCTGTCGAATTCGCGGGATTGAGAGGCAAACATACCCTTGATGGCCATCTGGCAGCTCTGTCCTCTGAAGAGACCTGGCTGTGGATCTCCTTCGACAGACTGGTCAACATGTAGTTGAGTACCAAACCATCCTTGGCCTCCCACGTCTCGTAGTCACGATTAGGAACATGCAGTTCCTTGCGGTCGCTGTCTCCCTTTGGTGGCATAAACCGCTACTAGAAAAAACATCTTTTGAAAAAACATCTTAAGTCAACCATCCCTAATAATAATTTCAATTTAAAAAAAACATTTAGAGATTAGTAAAAACAAGGGAAAAAATTTATATAGACCAAAGGGATGAGAACCAGCCACACCTCACACAATTTATTTTTCATTTGTTTTGAATAAGTGTCAACACCCGGATTCGATCCCACTACCTCTCCCTTGCACGATCCCTCCTTGCTACCACACCATGCAATCACTTGTGTCTAGTTCTATGATACTGTCTATTTGTACTAATATATACTAATATTATAATCAATATTTTTGCTCATAAATAATCTTAAATGAGAACTTTTAACTATAAAGTTTAAAATGTCATCGAGCACTGCAACTTTGATATATAACATTTCTCCATCCAAGGTCATTTGAAAAATTAAAAATTTTGAAATTGAAAACATGAGACTTAATTTATTTATCTAGAACCCTAAATTATCTCAACCAAAAATTTTATCAACTACAATGTTTTAGATCTCATCGAGCTCTACAACTTTGATATAAATTTTGTCTTCATCCAACTTTATTTAAAACAGTTATGAATTTATTTGTGCTGCAACCATTTTTAAGGATGGTTGACTTAGTCAATCGCCTCTAAAAATTGATTTTTAGAGACGGTTCCATTAAGACAACCGTCTCTAGAAATATTTAGTGTCGCACCATGGGAGAGTTCCACGGAGGTAGGCTCTGAATACCATGTGAGTATAGTGGAACGAGATACCCTCCCTTGGGCCTCGGTGTGGCATTTACAACAAGAAGAACCCAACTGAACTCAGGATGAGATCTATCGTCTACAACTTGGATTACAATACACTTGTGTTACAAGATATGGTTGCTAATCTATCCAAACTAACCTGGACGCTACGTGGCACTGTGATATTAGTGCCTTCACATCAAATCAAAAACATAGTTTACCTGTGAAATAACAAACCCGCAATGGAATAGTTCCTATTATGCTTAGTTTCATGCATTATTTACTTCATGATTGGTCATCCTTGATTTGATGTGAAGGCACTAATGCACTAATGCTTCACTATCGAAGTCATCTATTCCATTACTCGCCTTATACTTTGGTGAGTTGCTGCTTTTCCCCTAAATCAACCTCTATCTGCCTTCTTCATCCTCCAAATCGACTCCCGGCGGGCATCTTCAGTTAATCAAGTTCCTGCTTCAGTTCTGCGGGGATTTTTCCTAGTAAGCCCTTTGTGGCTACTGCCGTATCCAATTCCCCCCAATCCGTTCATCTTCTCCTCAATCCTCTCCGATCCATCTTCCTATCTTGCTTCGTTCGTGGTTCTCATCTGACCATCCTTCATGCTTTATCCTCTGGATGAAGCACCTGGTTCCCGTTTCTTCTCTTCGGTTGTTCGTTTCCTTCTGCCGATTCCTACCATAGCTAGCGACAACTCTGAAGTTCTGATCCCCTCTACCATGGAGGATGTGCCCCCTAATCCACCACCACCTATCATTTCACCAGATCCACCTCATCCCACTCTGTAGATCTCCAGTCATGCACGCCCCTACTGCTCTAACTAGCCCGCCTGACCGAGCTAGCGCTTGGCCCAACCGCTCCGATTTGGATCGAACCAACGACTCCACCACCATGCCATGTTGTTATCAACTACCCCATGTCCAGCCGGCTCTGCCTGCTGCTGATGACAATCTTCCTCGACATTTTCATAAAGCTACAGGACAATCTACGGGGCTAGGCGTTTTGACGCACCTAGCTTGGAACTTTAGAGGCTCAGGTGGGAACCTCCGCAGTTCAACCATGAACCATCTCACCCGTCTCCTGATTTCTACCCGAGCACAGTTATGTTTTCTATTAGAAACTAGTAATTGTTCTATCACTTAAACTGCCATTAAAAATTGATTTAATTACTATGAGGCCTTTGTTGTCCCCGCTCAAGGCCAATCAGGTGGCCTCTGGCTTTTATGGAATGATGATGTTGATCTGAAAAAAGGGATTTCTTAGGATTTATCCAGTACTCCTAACGTTTTGGGTTAAGCAGGCGTGTATGATATCAAAGGAGTGTATGATATCAAAGTGTACATAAATGTGAAGGCGATATGCCTTAGAAATCCGTAGCACGTAGAACCACATTTATGTACAGGTAAAAAGCTCAAACTGTAATCTGATTGGTCATCTGCTTCACTTGTGAACATTGAACATCACCAACTTAATTAAGGGGATGTTTAGTCCTGGCTCCATGCAATATGTTAGTTTGGATTTGATGGAGAAGCAATATATGCATGCAGTAAAAACTTTCTTTTTTACTCTTTATTTACTCGCTGCTAACTGGAGAGTATCAGATTGCAGTTTGCTCGTAGTTCAGGAAGTAATTGGTTCGTAGCAGCAAAAAAAAGAACAAAAGATTCGAGGTTGCCATGGACTGAGCTGTGATGGTCAATTTTTTTTTCTAATTTATGAGTGCTATGTAAAAATAATCTCATTTTTCCCTATGGAAATGAGGTAAAAATTTAAGCAAGAATGTGAAAACCCAGTAGCCTGCCACCAGTCTGTCTCAAGAACAGTCATGGATAGTCACCTGGAGCAAGGGATCCATACCATACTTTGGACAACTGGACAGGTTCAGGGCCCTGGACAGGCTACACTATTAGCTCCAAGCAAGTGGTTTTGATATTACTTTCTGGGATAGAACTACAGCAAAACAAAATAACTAACATGGTCCACAGGTGGTCTTCATATACTTGGCAAAATGTGGCTTGCTATCCAATGGACAAAGGCTAAGCGCTAAAGAAATTAAACTATTAATGTGAAGTGCCAGAAAGTTGGAAAGCTACAATATTAAGGATGTGATTGATTTCTAATGTGTTCCTTTATGTCCTAGAAACAGCCTATCTACAAATATATGAAACAAATCTTCAACTTTAGAAATAACAAGGCATAATTTTTTAAAATTAATCAGACAACATAGAAATAAACACCACCCAGCTTGCTGATCTACATGAAAATTAATCAGACAACACATGCAAAAGTAGAAAGCACAACTAAAGTTAAGCAACATATTATAAACATATAGTTACTTTAAGAAAAAGGATTTTTACTCTGGGGCATGATATCCGAAGGTTCCCAAGACACTAGTGAATGCAACCGGGCAGCCATATCTGGTGCTTGATTTGAGAGATTAAAGTCTGCTATCTTTGCCTTAAAGTCTTCAAACAAGAGGATATTACTTGATCTAATATCCCTATGGACAATGGAAGGCTTAACTTTCTCATAAAGATATTCAAGTCCTTTTGCAGCACCAACAGCAATTTGCACTCGCTGAATCCAATCAAGTGCTGGGCCCGGTTGAGCACCTTGAACTCCTTTTCTTCCTTTTGACATGAATTCAAAAACGAAATTGCAAATTATCAGTTGAAGCTACAGTATTCAAGTAAGTGCAGAGTTGTGCAACAAGTAGCAGAGGATATGCAAAAACATACCATGTAGAACATCATGCAGAGAACCCATGGTGGCAAATTCATAGGCTACTATGCGAAGATTACGCTCCATACAGTACCCCAACATATCTACAAAGTTTTCATGTTTCAACCTTGAAACCAATGAAACTTAGCATCAGAGGTAAGCATCATTATTTGACTAGGAACGCATACCACATTAGCACTACGAAATAACCAAAGAGAAATCCCGATGATTAATAATTAATGACAACACCAACCTGGGTCAAGAATTCGGTAGTGGGTTCATTTTCAGTAGAATAAAGTTTTTTTACTGCCATTTTTGTTCCATTATCAAGAACCGCATAGTACACTCTCCCATAAGAACCTTCACCTATCAAAGCTGTTGAACCGAAGTCATCAGTTTTTTCTATCAGTTCATCCAAGGACAGAACAGGGATATCGATAGGGGGAGTAGCATTGTGCGACTCGACTTTTTGAGTAGCAGAATCTTTAAACCCCTTTGTCGCCCCTGAAGAAAAGGATACAATGACATCAAATTCTCTGTAGATGTTAGGAAAGGGAATTTCAAAAAATACAGCAGCATGAAGATGGTTCACATTTTCAGTAACTGGCAGTAAGTTAAGAATGTAGGAATAGATGATCCAAGTACATTAAAACGAACATACCATCAGTGTTGTTAGTTGTGGCCTTGACAAGATCATTTTCACGCTGATCGGATTCATCCACTTGGCAATTGCAGCAACAACGGCGCCACATTGCTACCTTTTAATCTAATTTGCAAAACACAAATATGTCATCAGGGGAACTACCACATTTATCACTGTAAACATTTGAACCTCATGCATCACGTATTTTAATGCAGACAATACTGAAGAGAAACTTGTCATGCCACTAGAGTGCATACTAGCTAGTCTCTAGCAACATCAAAACGTGAGATGGTCAAGTTCAAGACAAATTCTAGATTCACGATAAAAAGGCCAACCATAGCAATACACAACACAAACAGGATGCCCATAACCATTCTAGACACACACACACACACAAAAAAAAAGGCCACAAAATTCACCTCAGAAAAGGCACCTGAGAAAATCACCTCAGGTAAACCTCTACTGCTCTAGAGACTAGAGCCAGCAGCCGCGCACCCACATCACTAACAGAGACATCATTTGGCCGCACATCTCAGACGCAGCTCGTCACAGACAGCCCGCAGTCCCGCACGATCGCTCACCTCGACCGCAACCAAATTCCCAAGCGCACGCAGCAACACCGAGATCCAAGCCACGGCACCAACAAGACTAAACGGAAACAGGGTCCTGGGTCCCCAAAAAATGCTCGCCCAATTCTACACACGGAAGCGCCGCCCGCAATCCCCACTAAAACTGTGATGGGCTTGCTAGTCTTACTTCTCTTGAGCATCTCGAGGTTGGGGAGTGCCCAAAGCTCCCCATAGATGATCTGCTTCCACCACAACTGAAGATTCCTATCGTTGAAGATAATGAACATGGTATGTAATCTGCCCTTGTCAGCTTTGTCTACTTTCTTAATGTAATGGGCTTGCATAGTCATGGTATGTAATCTATTATGCTCGGTTAGTGTCTCACGCACGCCGGAGCTTATGCATGACATGCATGTTCTGTGCTTGACGCATGACTGGTTTGTGCGAGAGCACAACCGCAGCATGGTCTGGACTTTTTCGTGCCATGGCACAAGAAGCATGGATCATTGCATGAGGTTCAGACCTGGTGGCCACAACTTTGTAATCAAGTTTTTCTGTTTATAAGAAAATCAATAGGGTCAACACATGCTGCCACTCTGCTGTTATCATTTCGTCTCCAGACCCAGCAGCTCGCCAGAGTTCATGTACTCCGGCTGTTTTCTGGCATGAACCACATGTACACAGATATTTTTAAACGGAGTCAGACAGTAATATTTTCTGATTGTAGCAGACCAATAAAAAGGAGAATCGTTGTATGGTTGTTGTTTTGTACAGCTTTACTTCTGTTTTCTCCCCCTGCTCCCAAAAAAATAGTGCTTCTATTCTAGTGACAGCACTCATTTCAGGTTGCCTTAAATGATTTTTTTTTCTGCTTTTGAATGGAACCAGATAGTACTACAGTGTGAACCAGATAGGTGCTTGAACTCTATATGTGCAATCAAGGTGGGAATCCCTATTGTGAAAGCGCTAGTGATGATGGGTTGCTCATCTGAACAATCAGTGAAAGGGAAGCTCGTCAGAATTGAATTTCTAATGGTATGTAACTAAAGCTTATCATAATTAAAATTTTGAGAAATCTTATCACAATTAATTTGCTCCCTATGAAATACAGGTTTGCGGCTATACCTTCTTACTGAATTCTGAAAAGTTCTATTTCAGTGATATTTTCTCGTTCTCAATCTTCCACACTATAGTCTGAACGTTGTGTCCCGATGATGCAGGGCCTGCAATCACAGACTACATACTGTCCAAAACCCTATATGACTATATGTACCCACTTTGTCAGCTGCAAATTCTTATTGTATTAGCGATACAGGTTATAGCTAATTGAATCATGACTGCACTAACTGTGTATATAATATTTCATTGCCAGGTCCACCTAATTACTTGTGGTTATTCTTGCTGATCAATTTACCTTCCATTTTTGAACAGGCACAATTTCTACTTTCCCAATTGGAAACTACAAAATTATTTCATCACATTTGTTAGCAGATCCTTTTAACTCAAACTTTGTCGCAAGCAAGTAATTCCTGGCGATACATTATGGGTGTGTTTGGTTTGAGGAATGAGGTGATCCATCTTCTTCTCACTCCTCATTTTTGTATTTGGTTTGTGGAATGGAATGAGTTGATCTATCACCACCTCATTCCTCACAAGCTAATAATTAGTATATGCATGAGGAATGAGTTGATTTTATCAAAATTGATGGAATGATCTTATGATGCATCACCTCATGAAGCATGGGATGACTCCACAAACCAAACACATCATATGTAACCATATTGATACATGCTTAGCTCACTTCATGAACTTGTGCTTTTTTAGATTCAAGGTGAACTTGTATAGTTCCAGACAGGACCTTAACACTTTAACGAAGTAGTTGCTCTGTGCCTTTCCCTGCCAAATGACCCGCAGCAAAACCCTGCCTCATGATCCGCAGCCCAAAAAAAAACTTTGTACTCAATTTAGTTTTAAAATCTCAAGATTCTCTATCGCATCGAATTTTTAGACGCATGTATGGAGCATTAAATAAAGATGAAAAAATAACTAATTGCACAGTTTGTCTATTATTTACAAGGTGAATCTTTTGAGCTTAGTTAGTCTATGATTGGACAATAATTGCTAAATACAAACAAAAAATTCACGAACTAAACAAGGCCAAAGATACTATTTTTCTTTGTCTAACAAAACATGGTGTTACAAATATTCTTGAGGACAACGCTAGGAAAGAACATGCCCAAAACGCCGGCGATGACTTTGTGTTGTGAATAAATAATAATCAAGAAAACACAAACGCAGCAAAGGCTGCAGTCATCGCAATGACCCACACGGCGACAATCCCCGCCGGCGCTTCGCCGGAGAGCGGCTCGTAGTATGACGGCGGCACTGACGGGAGACCGCGGCCACGCGCCACGCTGACCTGAAACCGCATCCCCTTGTGGCAGTGCTCCCCGTTCTAGGCGTTCGAGAAGAAGTAGTTGGCGCCCTCCGCCGTGAGCATCACAGCGAGGAGCGCCCCCTCCGGCTTCCACCCGCTGGCGCCGCTCGCCGCGACGCCGGCGCTTGTAGACCGTGGCGTTCGTCGTGTGCACCACCGTGTTGCCGGTGTCCGTCTTGAAGCCTTGCGACATATTGAGCACGTCACACACATCACACATGTCTGTAACTAATCACTAGTGTCGATGGATCGAGCTCAAAAATCATTCTAGACAATATTTGAGTCAAACATTAAAAATATAAATCATAAATAATTTAAGTTGTTGAGTTTGAAAATATGAAAACCATATGAATAAACTTATCTTAAAAAAATGTTTTTATAAAAATATACATATAATATTTTTTGATAAATATTTTTATAAAAATTAAAGTTAGAGAATATGTTAAACAACTTTTTTACACCTATGGAGGGAGTTGGACTTGGACGGGGGAAGGAGAGAGTGAAAACTCACTGAGGTAGTCGCCGAGGTAGAAGGTGCGGTTCACAGCGCAGGCGGAGTAGTTGGCGACAGAGGCGTTCGCCTTCCAGTCAAAGAACCACCCGGTGCCGTCGCCCACGGCGTGGTTCGTGCCAAACAGCGGCAATGGCGCCGTCGTGTTCTTGGTCGGGCTCGCCGTTGAATTGGCCGCGGAGCTTGGGCTCGCTGTCGTGTTGCCTGCGGCTGCAGTGGTCGTTACGGCAAAAACGGCGACTGCTACTCGGAAAATCACTGTAGGAATGCCCATGGTCACAAGCTGGTGAATTGGTGATGTTGTGCTGCTAATGCTAGATTTCTGTCAGAAAGCTTCTGATGCTAAATAGGCGACTATTCTTGAGTGAGGGTGAGGACTAAATTAATGGCGATGTCAACGGTTTATGCGGCATCCAGGTGGGGGCGGCGCCGGCCTGGAAACCCGCAGCCACCTGGCTAGGCACCATGCTTTGGCCGGTGACAGATCTATGGACTGGGAAAAATAGTTACAGTAACTGACAATGGTAACCTTGTGACCAAATTGCCTAAGGAAATGGTGCTCACTTCATCAGACCTTTATATATGATAATAAGTTTAAAAAATAATTACTGTTCAGCGGACCTTGATAGTTGAATAGTTGATAATAAGTATTACTATTGTTGTCTCGAGTGAAGCTAACAATCTTCAGTGCAGAAATTTTCTTACATGATGCTGATTTGGAGCAACGGCAAGCATTTTGTTTTGATAGTTGTTACTGTATATTTACCTCACAAATGTCATATTCACATACAACAATGGGGGCATTGTTCTCGTACAATCATCATGTTTTCCGAGCTCGTTTCTGGAGCTGGAGGTACTGGTGTAGTCATGTTCCTGTAGTCTGTAGATCATCTTAACATTTGAGTGTCTGATTTCTGAGTACTACAACTCAAGTTTCTGACTTCTAAGTACCACAACACTAGAACCCTTGCTGTGAATTGAACCCTTGCAAAGATACCATGCCTGCGACCTGCTGCGGTGATTGAAGTTTGGACTCAGTTACCATCATGATCTAGCGACGTGGTTCAGTTTTCTGGTTCAGAGACTAGGATTTGCCCTCTGCACATCAGCTAATTGCTTTCAAATCTTGAATATAGAGCTTCTATATGAGACTACCTTCACATCTTGAATATAGAGCTTCTATATGAAACTAGTACGAACCTATTTTTAAAGTCCAGTTAATTGATGTCCCCAGATCCATCTTCACTCTTCGAGTCACTTAGCATAGGCATGAATGCTGCAAGAAGAACAGCAACCTTGTTTGCTAGGAACCCTGCGGTGCCAACAAAGAGCTCCGTCGGTGTGAGTTCAAAGCTATCACCTCCAGCACCATACTTCAGTGCAACTGCGCCTGCAACCAGTACTAGTGATAGTATCAACCATGGCCTCCTTACACCACTGAAACCTGTTACCGAGGGCTGTGCACTGCCAGCTTCTGAAGGTGAAGTGATCACAGGCAAACCATCAACTGATCTTTGGAGCAGCAACAGATAGAGGAACCCACCAATGCCACCTATCAGGAACGAATAGGCGGCGCTATCATTGGAAGCCAAGGTGAAGGCGGAGAAGCCAGTGATCACTATAGATGCATCATAGAGCAGCAGAGATTGTTTGAGGTCAGCATACTCTCTCAACCCATCCTCTCTTAGTTCCTTAACGCTTGAAGCTTTGCTTTCTGAGGATAACAACCCTTCTTGAAGATCGGAAAGGCCGACTCCTGAGAGGTCAGTGACAGCCACAGGCCTTGCTTCAGCTACTGAAGCTCCATCATCTCCAAGAAGCTCATTTATTTTCTCAAAAGTGTACTGCAAACCATTGAACTTATGTTCAGGAGTTCCATTAATTTCTTTAGGTGGATCAACCGGTCCATGTATTACTTTCAAGCTCAAACCATCTAATCTCCATGAACCTGACCTTCAAGGATAAGATTGATAAACAAAGGATAGAAAACACTCATCAGGTGAACATACTGCCATTACATTATATTTGCAAAGAACATGAAATGGGATGTACCTGATTCTAGACCGATCCAGACTTCTTTAATCCTTTTCAGTTTTGAGGCCTTGAAAGTGACAACATCAACTGAACCACTTTGGAAGGGTATCAGTTGCGCTGTCTTAATTCCAAGTGTAGGTTGACCCAAATAGATTGCCGGTACTCTTTGTAGCAAGGAGTCACCATCAACATCAATCAAGCAGATTAAGATTGCAGAATTTTTCTCCAAAGATGAACTAAATTCTCTACTTGTGCTAAGCTCCAGCATATAGAACGAATCAGCGTCATCTAGTATGATTGTGTTAAATATCTCCTCAGGAACAGTATTGGGATATGTCTTTAGTTCCTCTGCTGGAAGAAGGCGTGAAGGCTTTACAGAGGGCACCAGATCTGCAGAGTTGAAGGAACAATGGTCAGTTGGTCACTGAATGGTGTGGATACAATGGTAAATTTTCACAACCAACAAACAGAGCTTTCATGGTGTCAATAGTAAAATAAAATGAGAAATTAAATAGGAGAAAACAAACTACAACTACATTGCAGCCGGTAAGTGAAACATTAATATGATTCCTTGTGGAAGCAGAAACAGTTGCATACAACTACGCAATATGAATGCATACTATATTGATGGGTATATTACAAAGAACAATCACATAGAAATACATTGTTTACCAGGGCAAAGAAATAAGCTTGGAGCGACAACATCAAAAGTCTGATCAGACAGTACCTTGAAAGGAAGACCCCTTGGAGAAGCAAGGCATCCTCTGATGTTTGTTTTGTCCTTTTGGTTTCATTCTGTCTGGAAAGACATGGCAATACATTCTCGAGCTATTGTTCAGCAGCAACCATCTGGGCAGAAAATTACGGTGAACTGATGGACGGTGAACTGATGGAGCAACACACCCTGGAGAGAGGATCACCATTCTCTGTAGAAATGATAGCAAAGCAGACGTATTAGCTGTAGCAAACAGGGGTGCAGATAGCTCTGATACACTCGTTACCAACATATTAATTTAAATATCAATGCATACACAGGATTTAAAGCCCATCCACATTTCGTGACTGAACCTTCGGGAGCTGAAGTACAAAGTACAAACTAATTAAGGACCACAAAAAAAATCAAAGGCACCATTAAAACTGTGAGATCAGCGGGCAGGGGGGCAGAGGATACATGTGAAGGTAGCAAATGGCCACCCGTGCACTAGTATTTAATCATGGGATAGCAAGGAGCAGAATTATGCCTAACAAACAAATCAAAGATAATAACATAACTGAACTGCGATAACAGCATGTCAGCATGGACAGGATTTGTCACTATTAGAATAGCACACCTAAAGTGAAGGCAAAATAACCTACCATAGATCATGTCCTATTCCTGCTGTCCCATATGGCAGTGGTACACAAACGAATAAGCTAGGTTGCAAGAAACAAATTTTTTACGCCAAGCTTGATGCTGATAATACTAGTTACCAATGTATTAAATATCAATTTTTTTCTCGAACATGCAAGAGAGCTGGGTATCATTGTATTAAGAAGAAAAAATGGATAAGAACACATACAAGGCACAACCACTAACACCACTATGTCCAAATTAAACAAACTAGCCCTTGACACACAAAGTAGGTGACCTCAACCCAAAATTAACTCCATATTCAGCCCCTAGGAAATGAGATTATTGATACCTGTGCCCCTGCCAAGCTCCAATAAAGAAGCCCCTCACTAGCGAGCAACAGAGCTGTAGCTAGGTTTGGAGATTCAGCATCAAACACACAACAATTACGAATATTCCACGCTCCTAGAATAATGATGGAGTTGAGTCCCTTTCTTAAGTGAACAACCACTGCATTTTAACTTCCGTCCCACCAATCATCAAACAAAGTCTCATCAGACTAGGGGGTAAGCATTTCTAAGCCACACTTTACACAGGAGGAATAACCAGAATTCACAAGCAAAGACGTATTAAATAGCAATGGCTCAATGCATACAGCATTCAAAGCTGACATTTGGTGACCGAACCTATAGGGGAGCTGAAGTACTAAACTAAGCACCACAAAGAAATCAAAGGCGTCATTTGTTTTTGTTCCATATTAGAGCAAAACTATGAGACGAGCGAGGGCAGAGCATACATGTGAAGGTAGCAAATGGCCACCCGTGCAATAGTATTCGATCATGGGATGGCAAGGAGCTGAAGTATGCCTGGCCAAGAAATCAAAGATACTAACATAACTGAACTACAAACTGTGATACCAGCGTGGACACGGTCACCAACCAACTCTGTAACCCACTATTCGATTAGTAAAACCAAAATCACCTAGTACCATATGTCGAACAAGCAAAGGTCGTAACAAAGAATTAGACTTAAAAATTCGTGGCCATAATAGAGCCTGCCTTACCGGAGGTAGGAGGAATTGGCTGAGGCGCGGATGTGGGAGAGATCTCTACCCGGCGGCGCTCCAGTCCACAGGAGGAGACGAGGAGGGCGAGGCCGTCGGATTCCGTGGAGCTGGTGGCGTGTGCTCCGCTTCTTCGTGGAGGGAGGCAAGAGGCGTGCCGCGTTGGAGTTCGGCGGTGGCGAGGAACACGTGGGAGAGGGGACGGAGTCGCGGTTTCGCGGACAGCTACCATTGCGAGGGTGTTTTCGGGATTTCGTGGCTTGATATTTCGTGCGGACAGCTACCCTGGCGCCCTGACGCAACCGGGCACATACTGCCACAGCGGGCCCTCGGCGCGGCCCGGCACGGCCGCCGGCGCTGGCCCCTGCACGGCTAAGGTCTACATGCTGGACGTTGCTTATCTATACCGTTGAATATGTGTAAAACAATAGGGAGAAGTGTGAACACAGTTAGAAGAAGTGCAGCAGCACGAATCTCAGAGCACATTTGGATGGTCCAGATAAGCAATGTTGAGCATGTACATGCTGCATTATATTACTGAACGCAGGGCACGGGCAAGCCCCGATGCGGCGCGCGGCCCTAGAGCGGCCACAGCCGTCGGCGCAGGCACGGCCATTGGCAAGGGGCGCGGCCTGCCCCCATGGCTACCTCCTCCTCTCTTTATTCCTGCACAACGCCCAGTCCTCAAATTATGCCCCTAAAATTCTATTCGCATGCTGGACTAAAAAAATAAGAACCCAAAATTGCATTCAACTCCAGCCCAACACCCTCGGCAAATTGAGATGCGTCGGTGGGGTGGAGACCGGCACGTGCACGAGCTGCGGCTTTGCTCCCCTTGGCAGCAGAAGGCAGCCGGCGAGGGCGTCGGACGGCGGCCCTCCTGCTCTACACGCTGGCGCGCGGCGGCCCTATAGCGGCGGCGGCCCTCGAGCGCGGCCCAGCGTTGCGGCTGCATGGGCGGCGTGGCGGCACGGGGCCGGGCGGCAACGGCGGCAGCGCGGTTCTGTCGTGCGCTACCGTGTGCGGGGTGGGGTGGGGAGGGGGGAAAGTGGGGTGTTATTGTTATTGTTGTTGTTGTTGTTGTTGCTGCTGCTGCTACTGTTGCTGCTGTATTTAAATTCCACATATTTATTTTATTACAATTCTTAATATTTAATTATAAAGTAATCTTGAAGATTACACCTATATTAAGACGTAATACTAAAAATTACGCATCGACATCTACTAATCCTGGAGTTTAATTGTGCGGGCATGTTGGACATCGCAAAGAGAGATTTTGAGATGCTCGCCGTGAATGGCAGCAACTACCTCACTTGGACGACCGACATCAAGATCAGACTCGATGGCATGCACCTTGTTCATACCATTGTCTAGCCTGAAGCTGGCAAGGATGAGCACACAAAGCAAGACAAGACGAGGGCGTTGCACTACCCGCGACACTACTAACGGTTGATAAGTGTTACTTTTAACCACCAACTAAACATGCATAAATGCTCATAATGAAATATATGTATAGGATAGGGGTTCAATCGATAGAGTTCCACGAGTTTTGGTATATGTGTGTTTTTCAAGGATTAAACAGGAAAATAGGAGAAGATATAGTGGACGTCGGTGTAAAAGTCATATTCCAACGTAATCCTGAGAGAAGAACGTTATAGAGAATACCAAAGGTGAGACTCTGCAAAGAGGTGCCCACCAGGCATAGGGCCAGGTCGGCGGACCTAGGGGCTAGGGCGGCCGACCCAGCCTGGCCCCACCTAGCGTGGCCTTCTCTCACATTCCTCCACCAACCTCAAGGATTGATCTCCACCATTGTTTAAGTCGGTTTGATCCAATGGCCCATGTTCATTCCACAGGGCTATAAATACCAAGCCCTCTAGATGAAAGCATTCTCCTCTAAGTTGAAACCCTGATTCTGCTTCTACGTCAAGAGTTCCTATATAGAGAATCAAGAGAAGCATTGAGAGAAGATTAGTCTTGTAGTGCACAAGTGATTAGGGCTAGTCTTATTTAGAAATAGAGAGATAGAGTGTTGGGAAGAGTTCGGGAAAGCTTCGGCTTGTTGGTGGCTCCTCTTCGGCTTGTACCTACGGGATCAAGTTCCATTAACTCTGGAGCCTCCTTGTGAGAGTCTTTTAGTATTCAACTTCTAATTCAAGTAAGTTCGTTGTTATTATTATTCATTTGGTTTACGACTAGTATGAATTCTAGGAATGGAAGCTTTTAAAGACAGAGGGAGTATGATATTCTAGGAATTGAAGCTTTCAAAGATAGAGGGAGTATGATCTACTCACTATTTTTCTAGGTTGTTTTTATATTTATTTTGGCTAAATCTTTGAAAAAAGTAAATTATAGAAAACATAAAATAGAAAGTCTAATTTTATTGGATTCCACATGAGTAAATCTATATAGTAAACTTTTGATATGATATGATATACTTTAGTATAAAAGTTTTGCTCTAGCTTTAGATCTATGCTTTTCTATGATTATTTCGTAGCTGCAGTTTTTGTAGTCTGATGAAATTTTTATGGTGTACTAGTCATTGTATGCTTGAGATGTTGTAAAAATTTCACGCTCATTGAATCCTGCATGTCCGATAGATTTATTCAAGTTTATGCTTATTAAATAGTTTTTAAAATGGTTAAAAGTGTGTAAAATTAGAAAACATGTGTTCTCTATGTAACATTACTATTTTTATATCTTATTAACACTTAAAATAATCATGTTATCATAGAGAAAATTACACTAAGAACATACATTTTCTATTTTTACACACTTTTAACTATTTTTAAACTATTTAATAAGCATAAACCTGAATAAGTCAAGAGTTCCTATATAGAGAATCAAGAGAAGCATTGAGAGAAGATTAGTCTTGTAGTGCACAAGTGATTAGGGCTACTCTTATTTAGAAATAGAGAGATAGAGTGTTGGGAAGAGTTGGGGAAAGCTTCGGCTTGTTGGTGGCTCCTCTTCGGCTTGTACCTATGGGATCAAGTTTGCTGCTTATATTTCACTACCTCCCCGTGTCAGGATTGGGTTTTGCTCGCCTGTTTGTATGATTTGGGAGCGGAATTAAATCATAAGCAGGAGGATACAGTGTCTGATAAGAATAAGTATTAACCTTATGTTTTATTCCAAACTGGTCTCTCATGACCTCTGCTATCTTATCGGCCCAATAGGCATCGGCATCCTACCGATGTGCGGGTTGAATTTCTGGCACCTGCTGATAAGCTTCCACGTGTCTCTGGGGTACACAGTCTCCAAGAAACATTACATTGGCCATAGCTTGTTGACCACCAACCTGTTGAGCGAGATTCATCGGCTGATTTACTGGTCCTTGATTCTGAAAACCGACTTGCATGTGTCCTTGCTGGAATCCCGCAGCCTGATGATTCTACTATGTCACATGTGGAAAGAACAACTGCTCTGTCCAACCATTATTGGCGTTCATCGGCATATGTCCTACCGATGGTTAATAATTAGTTGTCATTGCTGGATTGGCATAACCTGTTTGAGTCACAAACCTCGGTTGAGTTGGCAACGGATTTGCCGATGAATTTGCATTAGGCATCTGGAATGTCGGCATTTGAAAATTCCCTGTAATAGGTCTTGCAGTAGTAGTTGTTGAATACTGAAGAATTTGAGTCATCGGCGAAACTAGGGGTGCTGATGTCATAGGAGCCTTCCCTGCTAAGTCAGTTACCTGAGATGTTCCAGAACAAAAAACTCTGGAGGCATACCATATCCCCACCAATTGAGAGGAACTTGATAATTCTGAAACACAGACCCTGACATTGCCGATGTCGATAAATCTGTGTTGAGCTGAACCCGTCCCCCTAATGTCATTGGATTAGGTCTCATCGGTGTAGATTGCTCATTAGTCAACCCTATTGTGCTTGGAGGAGAAGTAGCTTGTGTACCTGCAACGGCTGGAAGAGCCGATGGAGCTGTATCCGATGACAAACCTGACTGATGATAGGTCAGGCCAGCATATAGTGGTGGTGTCTGTCCTTCTTTAAAAGTTCTAGCCACAACATTGTAAACAGTATTGGCCAGCACATTGGAGTGATTAATCAAGGCACGATTAATAGCATTATCAACCATGTCTTGCAATTTACCATGATTGGGATCAAAAGTAACCTACCGAGGCATCGGCAGCTCTTGCTTCTGGATAACATCCCCGCTCCTGTTGACGCTAAAGGACTTCAAGCAAAGCTGCTTGTATTCCTCCATAGCCCTCTCCATAGCCTGCTTCTGCTTGTCCCTGAGATCGGCTTCTGTCACAACAATGACATTCTCCGTGTCGAGATCAACAGTAGCCATGTTGATTTTGTTGATAGATTGGTCCCACTAGGCATGCCAAAATATGTGTTGATGCAAAAATAGATCAGCAAACATAAAGGGCTAATACTCAATTCAAACGTTGAGGTGTGCCAGCCGATTTGACCTAGCAATCAACAAAGGTGATAACTTGAATACTTTGGTCCCGACAACAGCGATACGCCCGAATGACATGGCCAAGAGGTACTCACGCGGAACTCGAGAATTCGCCGAGTGTTGCTCGATGAATCCTTAAGAACTCGTAAAGAAAAGAAAATGTGCAGATTGACGAAGTCGTCGAAAAAGTAGATGTAATAGTAGATGTAAAAACTTGTGTATGATATTTATTAATTGTCCTCCTTACATCGCTACTAGGCTTATATTTATACTCTGTCCTAAAGAGTTACAACCGTATATGACTAGGATTTAATTCTAAACTAAACAGGACTCTTACGTAAGGCAAACTCTAACAAATATGGAAAAGAAACACCTATCTATTCTGGTAATCAGCATATCACTGTTGCCTTCCTAGCAACTCCCACATCTCCCTTCATCATCATCGGCATACTCCTTGTATCCTTTCATCATCAACGGCATATTCCCTGTATCCTTACCAACTCCCATACCTTTCCTCATCGGCATCAGCAATCATCAACATCGGCAACCAATCAGTAATGATCAATGGCTACCGCCAAGCTTAGCAACATCTTCCACCCATCATCCAGTCATCAACATCATTAGCTATCGACAATCTTCTCACCAACTAGACACAACATCTCCTTGACTGCCGATTAAGTTTCACTGACTACCCCGACTTGTGCCCAAACAACGGTGTCAACAAAACCGGACTTGGAAGCTTAGGCAAATCAACATAGTTTAAGTCTACAATTAGAAGCTCATGATGCTTAGAGTACAAGAACAAGACAAAAATGCAAATGAATATCTAGACTTAAATGTTTCTTCAAGTGATATCCAACAAATGGTACTCATGATGATAATAGCAAATGTTCAAGATAGCAAACAAGTGGTTCCATACTAGAAGACCTTTAATTGATAGAAGATTTTCATTTGGTATTGGACAAGGTCTTCCAAATAATATCACATCTCTACATGTGGTATCTATCATACAAGAAGGTGGTTCCACAAGTGATCCTCAACTTTAAGTGACCATCAAGAGAAGAAAAGTTCCCTCACCAATAAGATTGTCAAGTGAATGACCCATGCTATGACATAGGGGGAGGTTCCCCACCAAATGGTATCAAGGTCAAAGATCCTATGTGGTATCTCAAGAGCAATACAAATGATGTCATTCCAACACATATGGTTATGTCCATAAAAAATGCAAGATTCAAGCCTCAACCATCTACCTCATATGCAATCATTTGTCACAATGAGATGCACACTTTTTCAATTGGTGTCAAGTGATTTAATTGGTATCACATACTTTTTATAGAAATTGATGACAAAGGGGGAGAAATTTGTGCAAAGATATAAAATATGGGAAGTTGGTTTAAACATGGACATGGACAAAGAGGGAACAACATTAAGGAAAAGAGATGGATCAAAATTCTTGGACAAGAGAAGCACACAAGTAGGAGGAGCAGGCTCATGAACCTTGTTTTTTTGCATTTGATATGTGTATATTCATGTGCTTGCTTACATTGCATAAGTTTTTAAATTCTATATGCATGTTTGTGTGGTGTATGCTAGTTATAGAACTTGATGAATGATATGATAACTAGCATGCATAGGTTGGTAACTAGACTTGTCTTCAAAAGGTAAAAACTAGACCCTTGCTTATAATGTTGATCTCATAGGGTTTCTAGTGTTTTTGTTGTCTAGCTACTAATGGTGCTAAGGATGGTGTACATTGAATACTTCAAATGATATCGAATTTGGTTTCAAGCTACAAAGGTTTATTCTATACACCTTAGCACTTAGTAGGGTTTTATGGTGCTTATCCGAATCTTGATATAGAGCTTAAATGTTGGATAAGTAGCATAAAATCCAAATCAAGTTAGCAATTTACACTTGTGTGAAGTGCTAGCTTGAAAAAGCTTAATTTCCATATCTTTGTAGAGTTGTCATCAATTAACAAAAAGGGGGAGATTGAAAGGTCCTTGTTTGGTTTTGGTAATTGAGTGACAACTTAAGTGGACTAATAGTATTTATGTGAGATACATAGGAGATTAGTCCACAGGTGATTACGTAATGATGAAGGAGCTCATTGCATATGAGACATGACATGGAGTCATGTGACCAAGGTGGAGAAGATCAAGATGAGGCTTGGCTCGATGGACTGGTTGCAAGAGTGAAGGGCAAGTCGGAGGCTTTGAAGTGAGGGACCGCGTGTGACGGTGAAGCTTGAGCAAGACTTGGCGCTGATGGACCAAGGCAACGGTGAAGAGCAAGTGAGGTCAAGATCGATGAACCAATACAGTCATGTGATGATATGAACTGGATCATATAATTTGGTGATTCGTTGCTACATGTGTTGCATCAACATTGTAGGAGATAGAATGGAAAGCGCAAGGCAAAGGTATAACCTAGGGCATTTCCATTTCACTGGTCATAAGTGTGTAGAGAAGATCACAACAGATGGTGTTAGCACATTCGGCGCTTTTGAGAAAATGAAACGCATATTTTCTATTGCATCGGTGGGAATTTTGGAGAAGTTATGGGAGTCACCGGAGAGGCACCAGACGCTACACCGTGTGTCCGGTGCGCTCTCGGTTTCAAGCACTGTTAACGCTAAGCACCGAACGCGGGCTAGATTCTGTTCATGCGTCCGGTGTGGCTTGACTTCAGCAGGTGCTTCTCACTAAGAGCACCAGACGCTCAGGGAGTGTCCGGTGGTGTGAGTCCAGTGACCCTGCGAGTTTGTTTTGCTCTTTGCGTACAGGTCCGATGTGCACAGGACACATCCGGTGTGGACCAGCAGAGCGTCCGGTGTGGCTGGTGCAGGCACATGCATGTGTTAGCCATTGGCGGCAACGGTCGAGTTCAAATGGCTTACGAGAATCCTGCAAACTTGTTAGGAGCAACTGCAAAGAATCACGAGCAAAGCAAGGGTTTACTCAGCCTTTATATTCTCTAAAATCTCTAAAATCATTATTAAAGCCCCATGTGAATCTCGGCTTAGCTACAAGGCCCATGATTAGCAGGGCGTAAAATACAAGAGGAAAACCCCAAATCGGCAGCTCTACTTGGCGTTGCAGGTCGAGTCCGGCAGATAGCAGTAGTAGTAGGTCGGTTCCGTTTAGTACCACATCGCCTATGTTAGCGAACGCACGTCTCCAACGATGTATAAAAGTAGGCTGTGGGCTAATGCTCCAACTCATCTTTGCGCTTGGGGCAATGACGCAGCTCATGAGGTATTACCGAGGCGCGTCAATTGCTGGTTGAAAACTATTTCCAAACCCCCTCAGCGCGGCCCACCAGGGCGCCAGAGAATTTCTGGAAGGGCTCCCTCTAACCAGGGTAAAGCCCACAATTGACTGAAAATTTTAGAGGCCTTACAGTTGCTAAGCAATCAGCAGTTCGTAACTGGAAATAATTGTTTTGGCTGTTTCAGCTGTTTTATCAAAGCAGCTTAGATATGACTTTATCATAGAGTCTAAATAAGATTTGGAGTCTTATTTTTTCTACTTCTTTCTTTAATAAATATGATTTTACATCAGTAAAATACCATAAATTATTTTGTACTCTGTAATAGAGTCTTGTATTGGATGCTCTGGGATGCTCTTAGCCTTCGTTATTGTACAGTTTCCCAGAGTACTCTGACAAAACGGACAGGAAGGTGAGCAAACTTACGTCAGTGAAAAGGATGCCGGCGACACCTGCCATAGCGAACCGGCAGTGCACGAGCTCGGCCTGAACGTACCACTTCAAGCTTGCCGGATCCTCGCCGAGGCCCAAGGGATCGAAGCCGAAGTCACCTGGTAGTCTGCAACAAATCATCAGAGATAACTACTCCACTGTCAGCTGACGAACATCCATCGCCCGCAGAGAAATAAGCACCGCAGATATCAGAGCAGTCAGAAAACCGACGTGCCGTCGAGGTGAGGAGGCGGGTCCAGTCCGGGCAACCAGGTCGGCCGCTGAGTGCCGGCGGCTCGGACGGCGACGACCCGAGCTCTGGACAAATACAGCCGGGAATGGTTGTTGCGTGCTTGATGATCTTGTCTTTTGGCCGGGGGTGTTGGACAAAAAGAAGCTCTCGGTTCTGGATATGGAATTAGAGGCGTTCGTTGCTTCGTTCAAAGGCTGACGGGCTGTGAAGCTGATGCCAGGGCGGAAAAGCGCAAAAATGTGGTGGTTTGCCAGGCTCCGATCTGATAAGGCGAGGAGAACTTTTTGGGCCACACTATCTGTGGTCTGTGGACTGGCACGAGCATTCCAGCTACTGGTTGGTGGTATTTTCTTCTTTTTGCAGGCTGAGACGTGAAGTAACAGATGGGCCTCTGGCGGGCCGTGTTCCTCTGCATTCAATGGTTCGTTAGTTTTTTTTTCTTTTGTTTCGAAAAAAAATTGGGTAAATTTTTTTTTCAAGAAATGTTTGGAAAGTTTAGCTTGAGAGAACAGAGTACATGACAAGAATTTGAGAGTGTATGCCAACCAGGACTTACGGCCCGCAATGGTTCGTGCATAAATGTGGTGATATTAAGTTTTTACAACTATTCCAGTATCTACTTTTCAGCACCACCCTTTTGAGTCCATCACTCCTAACGCGGCGCCGCCTTCCAAGTTCCTGCTGAAGAAAGAGGGTGAAGATGAAAAGGTGCCGGCGATCCTAAACAAGGAGTACTCGGCGTGGATAGCCAAGGACCAACAGGTCCTGAGCTATCTGCTTGTTTCCCTGTCGAAGGAGATCCTTCTCCAAGTCTCCAATGCCACGACGGCGTCCGAGGTGTGGGCAGGCATAGAATCTTTCTTTGCCTCCCAATCACGTGTGAAGATCATCAGCACCGGGATGGCCTTGGGCAATGCATCCAAAGGCTCATCCACCGTCGCAGAGTATTACTCCAAGATGAAAACACTCGCCAACGAGATGGCATCAGCGGGGCGTCGCCAGGAGGATGACGAGTTTGTGCCCTACATCTTGAATGGGCTCGACGAAGACTTTGATGCCGTGGTGACAGCGGTTGCTGCTAGGGTTGAACCCATCACACCTGGTGAGCTTTATACTAAGATGATTAGTCATGAACAAAGATTGGAACTGCGCAGTGGAGGATCTCAGTCCTCTGTCAATCTTGCGTCGTGCTGTGGTCATGGCGGAGGGAATCAGAAGGGTCTGCGCCCTGGATCTGGATCTGGTGGTAACAACCATCAGAATCAGAAGGGCGGGTGGAACAACAACAATGCCAACAAAGATCAAGCTCCTTTTTAGTAGGGTCTGATTTGTCAGGTCTGTGGGAAGGAGGGACACCCTACATATCGTTGCTTCAAGAGGTTTAACCGATCCTTCACCGGGCCACCGCAGAAGTCCGCCTCTGCCGCCACCTCGACATATGGAGTAGATACCAACTGGTATATGGACTCCGAAGCTACTGACCACATCACCAGCGAGTTGGACAAGCTGTCCGTCCGCAACAGGTACGACAGCGGCGACCATGTTCACACCGCCAATGGTTTAGGTATGAAGATTTCACATGTTGGTCATAGTTTTGTGCAATCTCCATCGCATAAAATTCATCTAAATAATATACTTCATGTTCCTGATGCTAGCAAAAGTTTAGTATCTGTTAATCGTCTCACACGAGACAATAATGTTTTTGTTGAGTTCCATCCTGATCATTTTCTTATAAAGGAGGCGGTGAAGAAGAACATACTCCTCAGAGGCAAGGTTGAAGGAGGTCTCTATCCTATCGTGAGTAGGTCATCACTAAATAAGCAAGCACTTGGCGTCATCAAACCGTCTTCCTCCACATGGCACAGTCGGCCAGCTCCTCTAGTGGTTCATCGAGTCCTTAGTCATCATAATCTTCCCTTTGTTCAGGATGAAAACAATAAACATGTGTGTGATGCTTGTCAACAGGGCAAAAGTCATCAATTGCCCTATCCAAAGTCCACTAGTGTGACTACTAGTCCTTTGGATCTTGTTTTTTCTTATGTGTGGGGGCCTGCACCATCATCTGTAGGTCTCTTTAGTTATTATGTGAGCTTTATTGATGACTACTAAAAATTTTCTTGGATTTATTTGATTCGCCACAAATCTGAAGTTTTTCAACGCTTCCAAGATTTCCATAGCTTAGTTGAACGACAGTTTGATAAAAAATCCAAGCTATGCAAACTGATTGGGGGGAGAGTATCAATCCTTGAATTCTTTTTAAAAATGAATTGGCATTCATCATTTTGTTTCATGTCCACATGCACACCAGCAAAATGGAGCCACAGAACGCAAACATAGACATATAGTTGAGATGGGAATCACCCTGCTTGCCCATGCAGCAATGCCACTCAAGTTCTGGGATGAAGCATTCCAGACTGTTGTCTTTCTTATCAATCGATTGCCATCTAAAGTTATTGACAATGATACACCCCTCCATCGCCTCTATAAACAAGAACCAGATTATAGCTTCCTTCGTACTTTTGGCTATGCCGTTTGGCCAAACCTGAGAGCCTATAACACATGCAAGCTTCAATTCCGCTCCAAACGTTGTGTATTTATAGGATATAGAAATTCTCTCAAAGGTTTCAAATGCCTAGACCCAAGTGAAGGCAGAATTTACATTTCACGAGATGTCGTCTTTGATGAAACTGTGTTTCCTTTTTCACAGTTACATGCCAATGCAGGGGCGCAATTGCGTACTGAACTCCAAGTGCTCCCTCAAATCCTTCTAAATCCATCTATGTCTTTTGGAGATGCACATATACATGATCAGCATTTCACTTCTTCTGTGCCTGCTAATGTTTCTTCTAGCTCTATGTTTCAGTCTATAGAAAAAACTTCCACACCAAACAGTGCCTGCAGCAGTGAACATGGTGATGCTGACCAGCCATATCGCATGTGTCCCGTGCCGTCCGGACACACACATGCCAATGGTGATCCACCGGTGGACACCACCAGCATAGGCTCAAGATCACCATCGGGATCCCTGCGGTCACCAGGCGTGGTGCCTTCTACAATGATCGCGCTGATGTCCTCCTCTACACCTGCTGCCTCACCTGATCCAAGCGCGGGGGAGCAGCTACTCGACTTGGCGACCGAATCAGGTTAGCCACACTCGGAATCAGTTGTGCCTGAGTCTGGTACGTCGCCTCCAGTGGCTTCGCACAATCCGCACGATTGGTTGCAAAAGGGTACAAATAGAGGTATGGAATAGGCTACGAAGATACTTTCAGACCTGTTGTAAAGGCAGCTACCATACAATTGATATTATCTGTGGCAGTAACAAAGGGCTGGAGTCTTCGACAACTTGACGTTCAGAATGCTTTTCTACATGGGGTTCTGAATGAGGAGGTATATATGTATCAGCCACCGGGATATGAGAACAAAGAGCATCCATGATATGTGTCTAAATTCGACAAGGCCTTGTATGGTCTAAAGGAGCCTGGTTTGCTCGGCTCAGTGCAAAGCTAGAGTCCTTGGGTTTTGTTTCTTCAAAGGGTGACACATCCTTGTTCTACTATAACAAGGGAAAATTCAGCGTATTCATTCTTGTGTATGTGGACGACATAATAGTTGCAAGTTCATCGCCGGAGGCAACCAAAGCATTACTCAGTAATCTTCAGAAAGATTTTGCTTTAAAGGATTTAGGTGACTTACACTACTTCGTTGGAATTGAAGTGAAAAGAACTCAAGACGGCCTAGTGCTTAGCCAGCAAAGATATGCAACCGACGTCCTCTCTAGATCTAGAATGAGCAAGTGCAAGGCCATTGATACACCGCTTTCAAGTACAGAAAAGTTAAGTGCTGCAGAGGGTACTGCTCTTGGACCTGAGGATAGCACAAAATACAGAAGCATGGTTGGTGCATTGCAGTACTTGACTTTGACAAGACCAGATATAGCATTTGCTATGAACAAAGTGTGTCAATTCCTTCATACACCTACGGTTATTCACTAGAGTGCAGTCAAACGCATACTTCGTTATGTACAGGGAACAGTCAGTTTAGGACTAAAGATTGGGAGATCAAAGTCCATGATAGTGAATGGTTTCTGTGATGTCGATTCGGCTGGTTGTGTGGATGACAGAAGATCAACTGGCGGCTTTGCCATTTATCTTGGTGATAATCTAGTCTCCTGGAGTGAAGCAACCCACAGTTTCAAGATCTAGTACAGAAGCTGAGTATAAATCTTTGGTAAATGCAACAGCAGAAATGATTTGGATTCAGCAGTTACTAACAGAACTCGGTGTGAGTCATTCACCTACTGCACGGCTATGGTGTGATAACATAGGAGGAACTTATTTATTTGCTAATCCAGTATTCCATGCTTGAACAAAACATATTGAAATTGATTTCCATTTTGTCCGAGAAAGAGTTGCACAGAGGTTACTTGACATCAGGTTCATAAGTACTGATGATCAGATAGCAGATGACTTCACTAAGGCGTTACCTCAAGTGTAGTTGAGAGCTTTCAGAAACAATCTCAACCTTGTTAGTGGCTGAGATTGAGAAGGGGTGTTAAGAGATAAATCTCCTCCCTATGTCTAGGTTCTTTGTATCTAATCAGATCCTAGTCATTAGCCTAGATTATAGGAACAGATGTATTCTATGCATGTAATCAGTTGTAATTGATCTCCTGTACATGCCACCGCCGTGGGGGCTATTCCCCGGTCAATAGAAACATGCAACCGAGTATGTCAAGGGCTTCATACTCGTTAACCTAAAACTTTACAATGGAATTCTGCAGAGTAGAGTTCTATGTGATGCATTAGCATAGATCAGAAAAATCCGCAAGCGATGCATTAGCATAGATCAGAAAAATCTATCATTGTTACCAGGGCCCATGTGTCAGCCAGACAAACACGCACATAACATAACACAACATCACAGCCCCGGGCCGGGCCTTCCCCAAACCAGAGCACACCTCTTGCTCTCGAAAAACCTGAAGCAAAATAATAAGAAGTCTACTTCGACTTCCTCAAGTATCACAAAAAAATCAGTTTCTCCACCCTGAATTAGAAAATCGGACATAACTCTTCTTCCATCATTTCAAACCCGACATATGACCTCCCTTGCTGTTTGTCTAGGTGGATTTTCTTTTGTTTCTTTTTATATTTATTTTAGCCAAATCTTTGAAAAAATAATAGTAAATTACAGAAAAATCATGAAACAAAAACTCTATTTTTTTAACTCCACATAAATAGTTCTACACAGTAAACATATGATATGATATGCTTTAGTACTTTTTGCTCTAACTTTAGGTCTATGCTTTTCTATGATTAATTCATAGCTGCACTTTCTTTGGTCCTATTGTGGTGAAGTTTTTCTGGTGCACTAATCATTATATGCTTGAGAGGTAGTAAAAGTTTCATGCTGATTGGATCAAGTATGACTGAGTTATAGACTTATTTAGGTTTATGCTTATTAAATAGTTTAAAATAGTTAAAAGTGTGTAAAAATAGAAAATGTATGTTCTTAGTGTAATTTTCTCTATGATAACATGATTATTTTAAGTGTTAATAAGATATAAAAATAGTAATGTTACATAGAGAACACATGTTTTCTAATTTTACACACTTTTAACCATTTAAAAACTATTTAATAAGCATAAACTTGAATAAATCTATCGGACATGCAGGATTCAATGAGCGTGAAATTTTTACAACATCTCAAGCATACAATGACTAGTACACCATAAAAATTTCATCAGACTACAAAAACTGTAGCTACGAAATAATCATAGAAAAGCATAGATCTAAAGCTAGAGCAAAACTTTTATACTAAAGTATATCATATCAAAAGTTTACTATATAGATTTACTCATGTGGAATCCAATAAAATTAGACTTTCTATTTTATGTTTTCTATAATTTACTTTTTTCAAAGATTTAGCCAAAATAAATATAAAAACAACCTAGAAAAATAGTGAGTAGATCATACTCCCTCTATCTTTGAAAGCTTCAATTCCTAGAATATCATACTCCCTCTGTCTTTAAAAGCTTCAATTCCTAGAATTCGTACTAGTCGTAAACCAAATGAATAATAATAACAACGAACTTACTTGAATTAGAAGTTGAATACTAAAAGACTCTCAGAAGGAGGCTCCAGAGTTAGTGGAACTTGATCCCGTAGGTACAAGCCGAGGAGGAGCCACCAACAAGCCGAAGCTTTCCCCAACTCTTCCCAACACTCTATTTCTCTATTTCTAAATAAGACTAGCCCTAATCACTTGTGCACTACAAGACTAATCTTCTCTCAATGCTTCTCTTGATTCTCTATATAGGAACTCTTGACGTACAAGCAGAATTAGGGTTTCAACTTAGAGGGGAATGCTTTCATCTAGAGGGCTTGGTATTTATAGCCCTGTGGAATGAACATGGGCCATTGGATCAAACCGACTTAAACAATGGTGGAGATCAATCCTTGAGGTTGGTGGAGGAATGTGAGAGAAGGCCACGCTAGGTGGGGCCAGGCTGGGTCGGCCGTCCTAGCCCCTAGGTCAGCCGACCTGGCCCTATGCCAGGTGGGCACCTCTTTGCAGGGTCTCACCTTTGGTATTCTCTATAATGTTCTTCTCTCAAGATTACGTTGGAATATGACTTTTACACCGACGTCCACTATATCTTCTCCTATTTTCCTGTTTAATCCTTGAAAAACACACATATACCAAAACTCGTGGAACTCTATCAATTGAACCCCTATCCTATACATATATTTCATTATGAGCATTTATGCATGTTTAGTTGGTGGTTAAAAGTAACACTTATCAACCGTCAGTAGTGTCGCGGGTAGTGCAACGCCCTCGTCTTGTCTTGCTTTGTGTGCTCATCCTTGCCAGCTTCAGGCTAGACAATGGTATGAACAAGGTGCATGCCATCGAGTCTGATCTTGATGTCGGTCGCCCAAGTGAGGTAGTTGCTGCCATCCACGGCGAGCATCTCAAAATCTCTCTTTGCGATGTCCAACATGCCCGCACAATTAAACTACAGGATTAGTAGATGTCGATGCGTAATTTTTAGTATTACGTCTTAATATAGGTGTAATCTTCAAGATTACTTTATAATTAAATATTAAGAATTGTAATAAAATAAATATGTGGAATTTAAATACAGCAGCAACAGTAGCAGCAGCAGCAACAACAACAATAACAATAACACCCCACTTTCCCCCCTCCCCACCCCGCCCCGCACACGGTAGCGCACGGCAGAACCGCGCCGCCGCCGTTGCCGCCCAGCCCCGTGCCGCCATGCCGCCCATGCAGCCGCAACGCTGGGCCGCGCTCGAGGGCCGCCGCCGCTATAGGGCCGCCGCGCGCCAGCGTGTAGAGCAGGAGGGCCGCCGTCCGACGCCCTCGCCGGCTGCCTTCTGCTGCCGAGGGGAGCAAAGCCGCAGCTTGTGCACGTGCCGGTCTCCACCCCACCGACGCATCTCAATTTGCCGAGGGTGTTGGGCTGGAGTTGAATGCAATTTTGGGTTCTTATTTTTTTTAGTCCAGCATGCGAATAGAATTTTAGGGGCATAATTTGAGGACCGGGCGTTGTGCAGGAATAAAGAGAGGAGGAGGTAGCCATGGGGGCAGGCCGCGCCCCTTGCCAATGGCCGTGCCTGCGCCGACGGCTGTGGCCGCTCTAGGGCCGCGCGCCGCGTCGGGGCTTGCCCGTGCCCTGCGTTCAGTAATATAATGCAGCATGTACATGCTCAATATTGCTTATCTGGACCATCCAAATGTGCTCTGAGATTCGTGCTGCTGCACTTCTTCTAACTGTGTTCACACTTCTCCCTATTGTTTTACACATATTCAACAGTATAGATAAGCAATGTCCAGCATGTAGACCTCATCTGTGCAGGGGCCAGCGCCGGCGGCCGTGCCGGGCCGCGCCGAGGGCCCGCTGTGGCAGTATGTGCCCGGTTGCGTCAGGGCGCCATGGTAGCTGTCCGCACGAAATATCAAGCCACGAAATCCCAAAAACACCCTCGCACGGGTAGCTGTCCGCGAAACCGCGACTCCGTCCCTTCTCCCACGTGTTCCTCGCCGCCGCCGAACTCCAACGCGTCACGCCTCTTGCCTCCCTCCACGAAGAAGCGGAGCACACGCCACCAGCTCCACGGAATCCGACGGCCTCGCCCTCCTCGTCTCCTCCTGTGGACTGGAGCGCCGCCGGGTAGAGATCTCTCCCACATCCGCGCCTCAGCCAATTCCTCCTACCTCCGGTAAGGCGGGCTCTATTATGGCCACGAATTTTTAAGTCTAATTCTTTGTTACGACCTTTGCTTGTTCGACATATGGTACTAGGTGATTTTGGTTTTACTAATCGAATAGTGGGTTACAGAGTTGGTTGGTGACCGTGTCCACGCTGGTATCACAGTTTGCAGTTCAGTTATGTTAGTATCTTTGATTTGTTGGCCAGGCATATTTCAGCTCCTTGCCATCCCATGATCGAATACTATTGCACGGGTGGCCATTTGCTACCTTCACATGTATGCTCTGCCCTCGCTCATCTCATAGTTTTGCTCTAATATGGAACAAAAACAAATGACGCCTTTGATTTCTTTGTGGTGCTTAGTTTGGTACTTCAGCTCCCGTATAGGTTCGGTCACCAAATGTCAGCTTTGAATCCTGTATGCATTGAGCCATTGCTATTTAATACGTCTTTGCTCGCTCGTGAATTCTGGTTATTCCTCCAGTGTAAAGTGTGGCTTAGAAATGCTTACCCCCTAGTCTGATGAGACTTTGTTTGATGATTGGTGGGACGGAAGTTCAAATGCAGTGGCTGTTCACTTAAGAAAGGGACTCAACTCCATCATTATTCTAGGAGCGTGGAATATTCGTAATTGTTGTGTGTTTGATGCTGAATCTCCAAACCTAGCTACAGCTCTGTTGCTCGCTAGTGAGGGGCTTCTTTATTGGAGCTTGGCAGGGGCACAGGTATCAATAATCTCATTTCCTAGGGGCTGAATATGGAGTTAATTTTGGGTTGAGGTCACCTACTTTGTGTGTCAAGGGCTAGTTTGTTTAATTTGGACATAGTGGTGTTAGTGGTTGTGCCTTGTATGTGTTCTTATCCATTTTTTCTTCTTAATACAATGATACCCAGCTCTCTTGCGTGTTCGAGAAAAAAAATTGATATTTAATACATTGGTAACTAGTATTATCAGCATCAGGCTTGGCGTAAAAAATTTGTTTCTTGCAACCTAGCTTATTCGTTTGTGTACCACTGCCATATGGGACAGCAGGAATAGGACATGATCTATGGTAGGTTATTTTGCCTTCACTTTAGGTGTGCTATTCTAATAGTGACCAATCCTGTCCATGCTGACATGTTGTTATCGCAGTTCAGTTATGTTATTATCTTTGATTTGTTTGTTAGGCATAATTCTGCTCCTTGCTATCCCATGATCAAATACTAGTGCACGGGTGGCCATTTGCTACCTTCACATGTATCCTCTGCCCCCCTGCCCGCTGATCTCACAGTTTTAATGGTGCCTTTGATTTTTTTGTGGTCCTTAATTAGTTTGTACTTTGTACTTCAGCTCCCGAAGGTTCAGTCACGAAATGTGGATGGGCTTTAAATCCTGTGTATGCATTGATATTTAAATTAATATGTTGGTAACGAGTGTATCAGAGCTATCTGCACCCCTGTTTGCTACAGCTAATACGTCTGCTTTGCTATCATTTCTACAGAGAATGGTGATCCTCTGTCCAGGGTGTGTTGCTCCATCAGTTCACCGTCCATCAGTCACCGTAATTTTCTGCCCAGATGGTTGCTGCTGAACAATAGCTCGAGAATGTATTGCCATGTATTTCTAGACAGAATGAAACCAAAAGGACAAAACAAACATCAGAGGATGCCTTGCTTCTCCAAGGGGTCTTCCTTTCAAGGTACTGTCTGATCAGACTTTTGATGTTGTCGCTCCAAGCTTATTTCTTTGCCCTGGTAAACAATGTATTTCTATGTGATTGTTCTTTGTAATATACCCATCAATATAGTATGCATTCATATTGCGTAGTTGTATGCAACGGTTTCTGCTTCCACAAGGAATCATATTAATGTTTCACTTACCGGCTGCAATGTAGTTGTAGTTTGTTTTCTCCTATTTAATTTCTCATTTTATTTTACTATTGACACCATGAAAGCTCTGTTTGTTGGTTGTGAAAAGTTACCATTGTATCCACACCATTCAGTGACCAACTGACCATTGTTCCTTCAACTCTGCAGATCTGGTGCCCGCTGTAAAGCCTTCACGCCTTCTTCCAGCAGAGGAACTAAAGACATATCCCAATACTGTTCCTGAGGAGATATTTAACACAATCATACTAGATGACGCTGATTCGTTCTATATGCTGGAGCTTAGCACAAGTAGAGAATTTAGTTCATCTTTGGAGAAAAATTCTGCAATCTTAATCTGCTTGATTGATGTTGATGGTGACTCCTTTCTACAAAGAGTACCGGCAATCTATTTGGGTCAACCTACACTTGGAATTAAGACAGCGCAACTGATACCCATCCAAAGTGGTTCAGTTGATGTTGTCACTTTCAAGGCCTCAAAACTGAAAAGGATTAAAGAAGTCTGGATCGGTCTAGAATCAGGTACATCCCATTTCATGTTCTTTGCAAATATAATGTAATGGCAGTATGTTCACCTGATGAGTGTTTTCTATCCTTTGTTTATCAATCTTATCCTTGAAGGTCAGGTTCATGGAGATTAGATGGTTTGAGCTTGAAAGTAATACATGGACCGGTTGATCCACCTAAAGAAATTAATGGAACTCCTGAACAGAAGTTCAATGGTTTGCAGTACACTTTTGAGAAAATAAATGAGCTTCTTGGAGATGATGGAGCTTCAGTAGCTGAAGCAAGGCCTGTGGCTGTCACTGACCTCTCAGGAGTCGGCCTTTCCAATCTTCAAGAAGGGTTGTTATCCTCAGAAAGCAAAGCTTCAAGCGTTAAGGAACTAAGAGAGGATGGGTTGAGAGAGTATGCTGACCTCAAACAATCTCTGCTGCTCTATGATGCATCTATAGTGATCACTGGCTTCTCCGCCTTCACCTTGGCTTCCAATGATAGCGCCGCCTATTCGTTCCTGATAGGTGGCATTGGTGGGTTCCTCTATCTGTTGCTGCTCCAAAGATCAGTTGATGGTTTGCCTGTGATCACTTCACCTTCAGAAGCTGGCAGTGCACAGCCCTCGGTAACAGGTTTCAGTGGTGTAAGGAGGCCATGGTTGATACTATCACTAGTACTGGTTGCAGGCGCAGTTGCACTGAAGTATTGTGCTGGAGGTGACAGCTTTGAACTCACACCGACGGAGCTCTTTGTTGGCACCGCAGGGTTCCTAGCAAACAAGGTTGTTGTTCTTCTTGCAGCATTCATGCCTATGCTAAGTGACTCGAAGAGTGAAGATGGATCTGGGGACATCAATTAACTGGACTTTAAAAATAGGTTCGTACTAGTTTCATATAGAAGCTCTATATTCAAGATCTGAAGGTAGTCTCATATAGAAGCTCTATATTCAAGATCTGAAAGCAATTAGCTGATGTGCAAAGGGCAAATCCTAGTCTCTGAACCAGAAAACTGAACCACGTCGCTAGATCATGATGGTAACTGAGTCCAAACTTCAATCACCGCAGCAGGTCGCAGGCATGGTATCTTTGCAAGGGTTCAATTCACAGCAAGGGTTCTAGTGTTGTGGTACTTAGAAGTCAGAAACTTGAGTTGTAGTACTCAGAAATCAGACACTCAAATGTTAAGATGATCTACAGACTACAGGAACATGACTACACCAGGACCTCCAGCTCCAGAAACGAGCTCGGAAAACATGATGATTGTACGAGAACAATGCCCCCATTGTTGTATGTGAATATGACATTTGTGAGGTAAATATACAGTAACAACTATCAAAACAAAATGCTTGGCGTTGCTCCAAATCAGCATCATGTAAGAAAATTTCTGCACTGAAGATTGTTAGCTTCACTCAACACAACAATAGTAATACTTATTATCAACTATTCAACTATCAAGGTCCGCTGAACAGTAATTATTTTTTAAACTTATTATCATATATAAAGGTCTGATGAAGTGAGCACCATTTCCTTAGGCAGTTTGGTCACAAGGTTACCATTGCAATCACAAACTACAACGATTCTCCTTTTTATTGGTCTGCTACAATCAGAAAATATTACTGTCTGACTCCGTTTAAAAATATCTGTGTACATGTGGTTCATGCCAGAAAACAGCCGGAGTACATGAACTCTGGCGAGCTGCTGGGTCTGGAGACGAAATGATAACAGCAGAGTGGCAGCATGTGTTGACCCTATTGATTTTCTTATAAACAGAAAAACTTGATTACAAAGTTGTGGCCACCAGGTCTGAACCTCATGCAATGATCCATGCTTCTTGTGCCATGGCACGAAAAAGTCCAGACCATGCTGCGGTTGTGCTCTCGCACAAACCAGTCATGCGTCAAGCACAGAACATGCATGTCATGCATAAGCTCCGGCGTGCGTGAGACACTAACCGAGCATAATAGATTACATACCATGACTATGCAAGCCCATTACATTAAGAAAGTAGACAAAGCTGACAAGGGCAGATTACATACCATGTTCATTATCTTCAACGATAGGAATCTTCAGTTGTGGTGGAAGCAGATCATCTATGGGGAGCTTTGGGCACTCCCCAACCTCGAGATGCTCAAGAGAAGTAAGACTAGCAAGCCCATCACAGTTCTGAAGATTAGGGCACTTGTTTATGCAGAGCCTTGTAATTGAGGGCAGACTTTGTTGTTTAATTGGTAAGCATGTAAACTCTGAATCATCAATATTTAAGCACTGCAACGATGGGAAGTCATTCAATGGGCTGTACATTAACTTATCACTCAGGCCAGACTTGAGATTCAAGGTGGTGAGTGCAGGAACAGAGCCGACTGCACAAAGATTTGGACATTGCTCTAGATTCAAGGTCGTTAGTTTGGGGAAGCAACAGACAGGACTCACAATAGGGCTTGAAAAAGCAGAACCAATGGAAATAAGACTTGGACAATCGAATATGTCCAATTCCAGAAGTGATGGGAGAGTAGGAAGTTCGCGTAGACCAGAACATACCTTAACAATTAGTACCAAAAGGGATGGAAGAGTAGCAATTTCTGTTAGGGCAGGACAATATCCGATCTCTATTTTACGAAGAGAAGGGGATTCAGGTAGCCTAGGCAATCTATCACACCACCTTAGATTCAAAGTTATCAAAGATTGGAATGGCCCCAATGGAAGGGAGATCATTTTCAGACAAAATGATATCGAAAGTGTATTTAGGCACGGAAAACCTCCAGCATCAGTTCCAGGCCATTCTGACCACTCCGTCATATATTTCATACACTGCACACTTGTTAGGGAAGTAATGATGTTCCTTGTCATTGTTTTGATATCAAAGTTTTCGGACACACAAACCCAGGCATGCTTCTCAAAGGACTGTCTCACCCTTGGGCTGTTATACACAAGTTGTGCTAGTGTTGTCTTGCCTACTCCTCCCATGCCAACAATAGGCATGACAGAAACATGATTTCCTGCTTCACTAGACAATAACTTATCAATTATCTTCTCTTTGTCCTGGTCTCGCCCCAAAATGGTCTTCTCAAATACAACAGAGCTAGTATGTCGCACACTACTAATATCCGGTGTATACCGTCTCTCACCATCATTCTCTGATAAACTCAAACGGTCAGAATAATATTTGATATCATCCAACCTTCTGATTAGTTTTCTTGCTTGAAGAACCAAGTCATTAGGAACTTCCACTATACCAGTATCCACCGGATAGGCCTCAGTTTCCTTCATGAAGAAAGAAGAAAAGGCTATGTCAATCATGTATGTTTGATATTCTGCTGTTAAAGAAGTATAACATGGATATGAAACTTTCTTACAGAACTACATAAACAGAGATCACTGAACCAAATTACCTCCCGGTGCTTGCGCTTGCCAGTTCTGTACAAGCCAGTAGATCGATGGAGGACCTCATACTCATATTCGTCTACAACGTCCTCGATGTCATACGCGAGCTCCTTCAGCTCCTTGAGCCGCAGCTTGGCAGACTCCTCACGTATGTTCCAGTGCTCCTCAGCATCGTCCAACATTGCTCGGATCCTGTACATGGTTCTCTCTAGCTTTTTTTAGATAATGGATAAAAATATCCGGCCTCTACATCCAGCAGAGTTTTGGAAAAAAATAAAAGAGAAGCCATAGTCTTATAGATCGACATCAACCAGGACGCTAGTTCAAACAATTGGTTCTCTCCAGCTTCCGCAGCTCCTCCAGATCATTGTCGTAGGTTGCCGTGGATGACGAGGGCACCAGTGAGGATGTTGCAAACACCCGCATGAAGGAGGACAGCTTCTCCCATGCCCTTCCCACAGACAGAGATGCAAACAACCCCAACATATTTTGGTCTACCTCGACTCTGCTCTGGCAAGCTGATGGAGCAACAGATTTTGGGACAAGGGGAGGGATCGGAGGAGCATAGGTGCATGAAAAGCTATATTCTACCATTGTTTATGGTGTGGTGGGCTGGTGGCACGCTGTCCAGTAGTTGGTGGTGTGCTATTGTCACAAATTCACATAGAAAGACAATGATCTTCCACTAAAAAAGTTCAAATGTGCAGTAGTGAGTAGTGACCGGGGGAGGCTTCTCCTCTGCAGCTGGAGCTGTCATTGATTTTTACTTACGTCAAGCATCCAGTCAGCAAAGGACTGGTATTCTTTTAGATGTGTTCACACCTCTCCACCTGGCACCTGCTGACCATTCTTCTTGACTTTAGATACATCTGATCACCAGGCACCAGTCGTTCTATGTCTGGTCTAAACTCTAGTGGTATGGTCCTAGTCGCCTAGACATGTACAGTAGTTGCTACGTATGCTTCTGAGTGAACAGATACAAGATGCCTAGTTAACCCGCGATTAATATAGCAGCTTACCAAGTGGTAAGACTCGTATTCCAAGAGTAGCGGACGAGGCAATTCATCAAACAAGTAACATGCAATGGTGAACAGGAAAAGAAAAAAAGGACCAACAGAACAATGAGCTCGATTGGGAAGGGGAAGGTGAACGGAGACCTACAAAGGAAGCTCCTTGAGTTGATGCAGCTCGGCCGTGCTCTCGCGACCCTGCGCTCCTTGTTAGCGACGCGGGCGGCCTTCCGCTGTCGCTCTGCATCCCGACGCCGACGATAGCAGCCGCCGATATCCCCAGAGAGTAAGCGGCAGAATGTGCCATTGGAGAGCAGGAGAGGTTACCACGAGCGCCATCGCCATGGTCCTAACTCGTAAGCGGCGACGGCAGCGGCGGCGGCGCTTTTCTTTGCGCACGGTCGAGCCGGGCTACGTTACATGGATACGTCACTGGGACCTCGTATCGCGTATCGGATACGTATCCGATACGGATACGCGTCGGATACGCCGCCGATACGTGTCCGCAGAGTATCTTTTTTTTTTCACGAATATTGGATACGTGGTCTGATACTGGTCTGATACGTATCCTCATCACCGATACGGCCCAGCCGAACAAAAGTACCTTGTCCTGTCCCCGACGTCCTAGCCGGCTGGCCTCCCGATTCCCGCACGCCTCGCGCCGCAACCCTGCGCCTCGCCCGCATCCCGCCGCATCGTGTGCGCCAGCCGCCGGCGACTGGCTACGAGCCTCTGCCTCTTCGCTCGCCGTCGACGAGCCTCCGTCCCGGCTCGCGGGCTGCCAGCGACGAGTTTCCGCACCTGCAACGTGCCCCTGCCCCCTCACGCAGCATCCTGTCCACTCGTCCCCAGTCCCCACGCACGGCGCCCTGGGGAGCACCTATTAGTCCGCTACAGACCGCGATGCAGGGGGAGATGCATGGAAGAGGACGATTCGGAACTCAGCAGCGAAGCTAGCTTCCGCCGATCTCCCATGAGTACACTCCCTTTCCATTCTTGATGTACTCTACTTCTCTACTTGTTGCTTCCATCTAGATGGCCTCTGCAAATTTCAGCAGTGCTGGCGCAACACGCAAGTGCTAGTCCTAGTCCGCTAGTCGTAGCATAGGATCCACTAGCCACAATCATAACAGATACAATCCTGTTTCCTGACTTCACTCTCCTCATCTCTTGTGAAATTAAGAAACCTACAAGCTGATCTGGTGATGTATCATATATGATTGTATGTACTATAAACTAAGAATTAGTGATTACTAAAATTCTACACTTCCACAATTTTAGTTTACATTATTATTTATTTTATTTATTAAAAAAAAGTAAAACGTATCCGCGTATCATGTTTTTTGAAAAATTGCCGTATCCGCGTATCCGTATCCTTCCGATACCGATACGCGTATCCGTATCCGTGCTGCATAGGAGCCGGGCCAACAAGGGAAATGACGAGGGAGCCTGGCCGAGTTTACTTGAAATTTTAGGTTACTAGTAGCGTGCCGTGCGTTGCTACGAGATAGCTAACATTTTTTATTAAAAATACACGTATCGCACAATAAGATAATAATATTATAATAAAACTTAAATACCAGCTATAAAGTGATATTTATCTTAAAAAAAGCAAAGTTTCTGAAATCAAACATAGTCACGTTGCTACGGATAGCTAACATTTTTTATTAAAAATACACGTATCGTACAATAAGATAATAATATTATAATAAAACTTAAATACCAGCTATAAAGTGATATTTATCTTAAAGAAGCAAAGTTTCTGAAATCAAACATAGTCACAGAGAGCATGATGTCATAAGTTCACAAATTCTACTTTATAGACCTTTCGGTGATAAGACCAAGATAATGTTTAATATCGGTGATACACAGGTTTGAGAAAAACAAGTTTTACAGAATATGATGATAATCTCCACTTGAAAATAAATGATTATGCAGGAAATCTAATTTGAGCAGTAACATAGTAGCAAAAGGCATACACTGTTGATTTGAGCATATAACACGAAATCTAATTTGAGCACATAACAGGTTGTTTACTTGTTATATAAAGGAATACACTGTTGAATTGAAACGTTAAAAAGAACCTAGGAAAATTCAAACCTGAAGCAAGATTCTCAATCGTTCGAGTCGAGCAACAGCAGCACGTGACCTGTGCAAATCAGAAATGAAGTAATTTAGAGCATATATAATGATAATCTGCACTTGAAAATAAATGATTATGCAGGAAATCTAATTTGAGCAGTAACATAGTAGCAAAAGGCATACACTGTTGATTTGAGCACATAACAGGAAATCTAATTTGAGCACATAACAGGTTGTTTACTTGTTATATAAAGGAATACACTGTTGAATTGAAACGTTAAAAAGAACTTAGGACAATTCAAACCTGAAGCAAGATTTTCAATCGTTGGAGTGGAGCAACAGCAGTACGTGACCTGTGCAAATCACAAATGAAGTAATTTAGAGCATGCAGGGACACTAATAGTCATCCAGATTCCACGACAATAGTAATTTGTTTAATTTCCAAGCCAAAATGAAGCACATCAATGAGCAAAGACCATTTCTCCTGAACAAAAGGCAGTGATGACAGATGACAATAGGAAGAACAATATACTACTCAAAAATGCTAAATGTGTGCGTGGCTCGCGTCCAATGCCAAGCGCTTCTCCCTGTCAAAAGAAAAAAAATACCTTAACCTTAACAATTTAGCTTTCCAACATTTCAGTAAGCTTCAGAGTTCAGTAAGCTACTCCATTTAGTTTTCAAAATTTGTCAAAGAACAAGCAATGGAACTGCAATGGAACTCCATTTAGTATGTCTTTTTCTATGTTGCTAACATACCAAAATGATTAAATGGCACGGTATCACATATAAATATGTTTCTTGATTCATTAGATAAGAATACTTCAGGGAGGTCTATCGGCTTTAGTGCTTTACTGCATTATTTCTGTGTTAATTGAAAACAAAATCATGCTTATAATAGATTATTAAAACAAAGGTTCAGACAAGTGTAACTGAAAAATAGGTAAACAAATAAATCACATTATATCAAAAGTTAAGTTTGTATCCTGCTTCATTAACAGATCCAGATGGTAAGCAATTTTCAGATCAGCTGACCATGTCATGACGGTGATGATTCTGCTTTGAAACTATAAGATGATTTTTATAAACCCTTCCCAAACAAGCGCTGGTCATGGCGGCGGAGAACAGACTGAAAACTACTTAGAACAAGAATATACGCATCAATCAGATCTAGCAATAAAACAACCGTCCTAGCCAGTTCAACATGACGAAGGACTGTTATTATCCCCCAACCAACAAACGCACACAGTATATATGTCACAGAGCCACACAACATCGACGATCTCAGACACCGCTCGAATCCCCTCGAGACGCAGCAAACCAAGCAGTCGCTCAGGAACAGAGCAGAGGCAGACAGACGTACCAGTGGATGCGCCGCTCGGCACGGCACCCCTCGCGTAGCTGCCGTCGCTGAGGCCGATGTCCACCTGCGCGCAGGGCACCAGTTAATCCAGATTCATCATTTCACAGGAAAACAAAAACCGGAGCACATCGGCACAGCGACGCGGCGAATCGGCACAAATCACCGAATTTTGCTCGGCATGGCTGGATGCCCGCCGCGGTGCGGATCTCCTGGAGGAACTGGCGGCAGTGGCCGCAGGGCATGTGGGAGACGGCGACGGCGCGCAGCGCGGACTCCCCCGCGGCAGCGGCGGAGACGCAGCCGCTGGCGCCCAGCCCCACACCGCCCACGCCGCGGCCGCTGGCGCCCAGCCCCACGCCGCCCACGCGAAGACCCGATCCGACCCGGCCGCTGGCGCCCAGCCCCACGGTGCCCACGCCGCCCACCCGATCCGCCGCGGCCGCTGGCGCCCAGCCCCACGGCGCCCACGCCGCCCATGCGAAGACCCGATCCGCCGCGGCCGCTGGCGCCCAGTCCCACGGCGCCCACGCGAAGACCCGAGATCGGGACACGTGCTAGCTTCCAACGACGAAGGGAAGGGGATCAGAAGGAGGGGAGAATGCGAGTGAAGGGAAGGAGACTCACACTCCTCCCGCGACGCCACCGGCGACGAGGGACTTGCAGATTACGGAAGGGGATCGGGAGTCTGGTCTCTGGTGCACGAGGCGGTGATGCGGGAAGGGTGGGATCGGGGTCTCTGGTGGTCACGGTGAACATAGGAAAGGGGAGGTGATCACGGAGGGGATGGGGGGTTTCCAAGTTCCCGCAGCGGACGCACGACCGGCTGACGAAACCAAAACCGCACCAAAAAAAATGTCCCAGTTTTAGTCTTTTTAGTTGTAGGAGAGGAGATAGGAGATTCAAGGGGTGTTTGTTTGGGTAGCATTTTTATTTTATTTAAAAATTAGTGTCCAATCATAGATTAATTAGGCTTAAAAGATTCATCTCGTAAATTATTCTCTAGCTGTATTTTTAGTTTCGTAAATAATTTCATTTGCAAACATGTCCGTGTGTTGCAACAGAAAAAAAGATCATCAAATATTTATGAAAAGCAGTGATCAAAATGATACATATCTATTTATGTTGCATAAAATTTTAAAGGTATAATTTATTTTAAGATGTTGGCAATAATATGATATTGTCCTCATAATCCAATATCAAATTTAAAATATTTTTTGATATATTTTCTCCAATTAGAAATATTTACTTGTAAACATATCAGAATTTTAATTTCTTAATATACATATGTTACAATAATCAGAAAAGAACATGTAGAGAAAACTTCCACGGAACAATGGACGGTTCCATAATAGAGAAAATTGAACGTGAAAATTTTTGGAAATTATAGGCATGGACTATTAATTTGTTGCTAACATTAGACACACCACACGTAATGACACCATATAGACAAAAAATAAGAAATCTTTACTTCTAAGATGAGGTCATGTTTAGTTCAAAAAAATTTACAAAATTTTTCAAATTTTCCGTCACATCGAATCTTGCGGAACATATATAGAACATTGAATTTAAATTAGAAAAAAACTAATTGCACAGTTTGACTTTAATGTGCTAGACAAATTTTTTGGGTCTAATTCGTCTATGATTGGATAATATTTCTCAAATACAAATGAAGTGCTACCGTGTCCATTTTGCAAAAAAATTTAGAACTAAACAAGGTCTCGAAAAATTATGCAAAATTTTTTAGATTTCCGTCACATCACATCTTGTGGCACATGCATAGAGCAGAAAATATAGATTAAAAAATAAATAATTACATAGTTTGTCTGTAATTTACGAGACAAATTTTTTAAGCATAGTTAGTCCATGATAAACAATATTTGTCAAATACAAACAAACTGCTACAGTATCCATTTTACATTTTTTTTACAACTAAACAAGACTCAGAGCTTCATAAGCCGAATCAAAAGGAGATTAATTCAGGAAAATCAAGAGGAAAGAATACGTCCGTGGCACCTACTGCATATATCCAAACACATGCCCTTAGTCCGTCATCCATCCACCCGTCGCCCCTTGCTCCAACGCAAACGGCATCCACTCCGTTTCCTCCCCAACTCCACGCGCTTGGATTCAGAGACCGGCATCCACTCCGCTTCCTCCCCCACTCCATGCGCTTGGATTCAGAGGCAAGTAGGTGACCTCGGCGCCTCCTTCGCTAGTCCACGAGCATGTAGATCCGGAGGTGTGGCTGAGCCATTTGGAGTTGCCGGTGTCCAATGGTGGCGTCAGCAGGCCGGTCAGTGGCACACGAGAGCCCACCACAGGGGAGTTTCCTTGGGTGCACCATCTCACCACCAGTACAGTGAAGGGCTTTAGCCCCGGGTCGTAAGAGCCTTTAGTCCCGGCTACGGAACCGGGGCTAAGGGCGTGTTTGGTTGCCCGCATATGGGCGAACCAGACTCCCTGGATACAGCCTTTCGGTGTTTGGTTCCCTTCTCTTCTCTCTAGCCTGGCTTAGCGCGTGCAAAAGGACCCCCGGAGCCAGGCTCCCAAGCTACGCTCGAATCGGCCGTTTTTCTTCAGCCTGGCTCGCTCCGTGCTCTCGCGTGCTCGCGCTCCGTGCTCTCGCGTGCTCGCGCGCTCGGCGATTCCGTGCGCGGGGAGATGGCGTGAAGTTTCTAGGGTTACCTCCCTCTTTCCCGCCATTCACCGCCTATATATATCTCCTTTCCCGCTTCCTCCCTGTCTTCTCGTCGCTCCGCGTCTGCGCCGCCGGTTCCTAGGGTTCGTGGTCTTCTCCCTCTCCTCCTTTGTTCTTGGTTTGATTCGTTTCATGCTAATGATTTCTTTCTCACTGGATTTGTTGCAGGGCAAGTGGATCTGACGATTTTCGTAGCCGGTGAGTTCTCCCTCATTTTCTCCTCTTTTTGTTACCGATTTGTAAACCCTAACTTTTGTAAATGTTTGTTGTGGATCTGTGCGTGCAGATCCGACGTCCCCTGAACTGCTGCTGTGCTTTGCTGGGTCTTGTGCGCTGACGTGGGTAATTTGTTCATCTCCTCCCCCTACCCCCCCTCCCTCTAATCTGCACCGTGTGATACAGAGTTTTGCCTTCTTTGATTTGGATGCATGTCATACTTTTAATATTAAGAACAATTATATGAAGATCCTTTTTTGCTAAGCTATTGCTCAAGTCAATGATTACATTGTTATGTCTGAGCATATGTTGAAGTCTATGATGATTGCTTATTATGTCTGAGCATTTGTCCAAGTCTATGATGATTTTCAGTTAGTCTGAGCTTATGTCCTAGTCTGAGCATTTATTTCATGTTTTATCTTCTAGATGGATTTGCAAGAGAAAAGGCACATGCTTTTTGCTCGTGCTGCAGCTCTTGTTGCTGCTATGTATGCCCTACTTTTTGCTAGGATTAGAATGATTCAGTCCTCAAGGCCTCAGATCAGTTATGGTCCTTTGAGTAAGTGGGATGAGGAAAGGCAAAAGAACCTAGACTTAATTTACAACTACAATGATGTTGAGTGTGTGAACATGCTTCGCATGAGAAGGGCACCCTTCTTTAGGTTGTGTAACTTGCTTAGGGAGAGAAAATTGCTAGCAGACAGCATTAATTGTTGTGTAGAAGAGCAAGTTGCTATGTTTCTACATATTGTTGGGCATAACCAACGTTTTAGAGTGATTAGGCAAAACTGGAGAAGGTCTATAGAGACTGTCCATCGCCATTTCAAAGAGGTGTTGTATGCAATTGGTGAACTTAGGCAAGACATGATTAGACCTCCATCCAATGAGACACCCCTTAAGGTTAGCAACAGCCCAAGGTGGTATCCATATTTGAAGGTAAATAATTTGTCATTTAGAATTTAGGTTGTTGCTGCATGGGTTCATGTCAATTCACTATGCACTTTTGCATACCATGTAGGACTGTGTTGGGGCAATAGATGGTACACATATCTATGCTAAAGTGCTAGCCAAGATCCAAGCTGCATTTAGGGGTAGGAAGAACCACCCAACACAAAATGTCCTTGCTGCAGTCGACTTTGACTTGAAATTCACCTATGTTTTGGCTGGCTGGGAGGGATCAGCACATGATGCAACCATTCTAGCTGATGCACTAGAGAGACATGATGGGTTAAGGGTTGCACCAAGTAACTAAGGCCCTTAGTAACATTTTTAAAACATATAGTTACATACACATGAACCTAATGTCTGCCCATTGTTCTTTTAGGCAAGTTCTACTTAGTTGATGCTAGGTATGCATGTCGGCTAGGGTTTCTTCCTCCTTATCGAGGGACTAGGTATCATCTCAAAGAATTTGGTCCTAGGAACAACCCAACAAACTATAAGGAATTATTTAATTTGAGACACTCTAGCCTGAGAGTGACTGTTGAACGTGCCTTCGGTGCTTTGAAGAATCGTTTTTGCATGATTGACAACAAACCCTTCCATCCCTATAAGACACAAGTGAAGTTAGTACTTGCATGTTGTATATTACATAATTGGATCCTTGCTCATGGGGTTGATGAAGTAGTTCCTGCTGAGTTCTCCTGGGTGCCAAATAAGAACCCCCCTTTACCCCATGTCCATATGGATGACAATGCTACTTGGGCTCTTAAAAGGGATGAATGGGCAACCCACATGTGGGCTAATAAGGGTTCCTCTCGCATCTAGACATGTATTGTAAGTTTTGCTCATTTATATTGTAAGGACATAAGCTGTGTTAATTCTGTATTTTATATTTATGCTGAGACTATGGACATATGCTGTGATGACTATTTATTTCTTGAGATACTGCACTTGATCTGAGACTATGGAAAAATGTTGTGATGACTCTTTATTTCTTAAGATAATGCACTACATATGAGGCTTTGTACATATGCAATGATGATGATTACTTCATTTTTTTGTTATTACTTCTTATGAACTGAGGCAAGTAGGCATGTGCTATGATGATTTCTGTTATTACTTCTTATGAACTGAGGCAAGTAGGCATGTGCTATGATGATTTCTGTTTCTAAGTGCCATCTGGCTCTACAAATAGGCCATGGCTGAGGGGGGCATGCCTGCTGACCACCTTGTGTTCCCTGGAGTTGAGCTGGGTGAAGATACAATTGTTGCTGGGGATGTTGGTCATGGGGAGATTGGGGCTGGTGATGTTGGTGCTGGTTTCACAACTGCATCACAGGTTCTAGCTCAGCAAAGGACTAATTTGAGGTGGACTGACCCTATGTCTGGGTTTGTGCTACGCCACATGTGCCAGCTCATAACCACTAGAGTTAGGACTGATAAGGGTTTCAAAGAAGTTCACCTTAATCAGGTAGCCAAAGCGCTGCATGAGTTCAGTGGGCAAGAGGTCACTGGTACCCAGGTATACAACCACCTGAGAAAGTGGAGGCAGAGGTGGGTGAGAGTGACCAAATCGAGAGAGCTAAGTGGTGCTTTGTGGGATGAGGATGCATGCATGATTGTGCTAGAGGAGGAGCACTACAATGGCCATACCCAAGTAAGCAATCTGACCAAAGAGTGTCCACTTCTGACTTCAAACTTATTTCAATGCTAACTGCCACTTCTCATTGTTTGTGTAGGCACATCCCAAAGATGCTGAGCTCCTGAACAAACCCATCCAACACTACAAGCAGATGATGATCATCTTTGGAAATGGTTAGGCAACTGGTAAGTATGCCATGGGATCAAATGAACCATTGGGTACTCCATCTGACTTTGCTGAGAGCTCCCTCAAGCCTGACCCAACAGAGCTTCTTAGTGGGAAAACTGACACAGTTGATGCTACAAAAACTGAGGGGGTTGTTGGGAACAAGAGGAAGAGATCTGTGCTTGCTGATGAGGATGTGGTGTTGTTCACTGGAATGGCAAATGCTGTGAGGGATGTTGCAGATGCTATTAGGTCTACTAAGGTGGAGGATTCTCATCTAGAGTTGTATGCAGCTGTGATGTATGTGCCAGGCTTCATTGACGAAGCCCTGATGTGTGCTTATGGTCACTTGTTGGACAACAAGGCCCTGGGCACAGCTTTTGTCAAGATGGTTGACTCCCACCGTGTCTTGTGGCTGAGGACTTTCTTGGCCAAGCACTACTATGTTTGAGGTGCTTGGAAGCTGGTGGTTGATCCTTTTGTGCAGTGCATGCCCCTCTTTAGGTGACTGCTTGATGGTGTGCAGTGGTGGTTTCTTTTGTGCATAGCTTACTGCAGTTGGTGGTTGTGTAGTGGGCTGACCTACACTTTTGTGCAGTTGATCTGATCCTGCATTCTTCCTACTAACACTAACTTATAGTTAGTGTCTTACATATTCTAGTGTAACCCTGCTCTTCCATCCTAGATCAACCAAGTTGTTGGATGTATTTGATGAGAACCAAGATGGTTCTGAACATGATCTGAGCATGTGCCTATGCATCAGATTTCAAACTATTATTATGCTCATGCATTAATCTGAGCAGGATGCATGCATGTTTTTATTATTTGGTCTGAACACATGCCTAATCTTTGCCTGTGATGTTTTCTTATTTGGTCTGAGCACATGCCTAATCTTGCCAGTGATGTTTTCTTATTTGTGATGTAACTTTTCTGTCTATTTTTTGTTTGTTTGCCAATGATGAGTATGAATAAGTTATATTATGTCATGCCTGTCATCAAAGAATGTGATAGTGAGTTGGCCTACACAAGGTTGTTTCTGACTTTGTTGTGTGGCCAGCTCACTTCACATTCTTCCATGCCATGCATGAGTTTCATTACATACTCTGAGGTTTTGTTCCGGCCTATGATGACAAAAAAAGTATGAGGTGGCTATACTGTTTTTCTTGTGTCATTCATCACATCTGAAGGAACCATAAACTTTACTTAGCAACAATTGGGTCCATGACTCAAGGTGATGGCAAGAAGTTTATGGTCCTCCAGATGCCACGGGTGCCACAATTCTTTGGATTTTCGATTAGAGCTACCAATGATTACTACCTTATCTGTACACATGACAATCTGAGGTGGCTTTACATGTTTAGTTGCTGTTGTATTGTATGGCTACCTTTCATTCATGGGTATCATCAGGACATGAGATACATCCATCCCCAATGCAACAGGTTTGGACTTACCACCTGATGGCTGAGGATGGAGTGTCTCATGGCCCCATGGTACACATGAAACAGTTCTTTGGGATCATGAAAGTTGCCACCAGTGATGATTGTCTTAAACAAAATTTGTGCAGAAAAAATTAATATCTGAGGCCCCTATTATTTGACACTGATGTTACTTTTATGATAATATTTATAACTCAGCAGAATCTGCCTATTTTTCTTGCTACTCTTTTCTTGAACAGCTATGGCTTGGTATGTGGTTCATGTTGGCAAGAAACCGGGTGTGTATTCTAGCTAGGAAGAAGCACATGAGCAGGTGAATGGCTTCAAGGGTAACTGCTATAAGAAATACAACACCAGAAACCAAGCTGTGCAGACCTTCTATGGACATTCCCTTGACAATCCTCCTCTTCTACAACCTGTCAATCCACCTCATGTCTACCATGATGGAAACGATGGGAGCCTAGCCTTGTGGCTTGCAGTTTTTAAAATTGTAATACTTCTAGTTGTAGTTTTGCTAATTGGTTTTCTAATTTGGAAGCTGCTGTAACAGCTTGTGTGTGTGTGGGTAGTGGTAACCTTACCGAAGGTGCAAACTGGTGACAACACCACCTTGTATGCAAGCAACCAAACACCACCTTGTATGTCCAGGATTTGAATTCCATGCGGGCTCAGGTAACCAAACAGCGGCTAATGCTAGCCACGCTGAGCTGATGCAGGTAACCAAACAAGTGCCTGTTGCATGTGTTCATCCTGGCCAATCCTAGCCTGGCTGGCTAGTGCGACCTAGGATCCGCTGGGAAGTGAACCAAACACGCCCTAAGGTTTCGGGACTAAATGTCCCACCTTTAGTCCCGGTTCCAAGGACCGGGACTAAAGGTCCACATTTAGTCCCGGTTGGTAACAGCAACCGGGACTAAAAGGTGCGCCAGGGTGTGCCACCTGGCCTCCACTTTTAGTCCCGGTTGTTGCTACCAACCGGGACTAAAGACTTTTTCTTTTTTCTTTTTCTTTTCATTTAGTTTTCCATTTAGGGTTTACAATTATGTTATCATTATTTTCGAATGCGTATTGTTTGCTGGTAGTTTATGGAACGCACACCTGTAATTTATATAATTTAAAGCATTACATAGAAATATACTATAAAACACTATATATATATAAATAATATGTATCTATAGGTCCATAATATAATATTTACACATATGCTTCACGGACAAAGTATTTACAACACAATTTATCTCCGCCACTCAAGCATCGTACAAATGATCATCGTTATTTGGTTTCATTGGCTCCTGATGGTTGAAGTAGCACTTGCCGCCGGGATTCAGGACTTGGTCGTTAAGAAATCCTGCGATTGTCTCCTGAATTCCTTTTAGGCGCACCGCATCCAACACCTGCTCCTTCAGCCACATCTCCTTTAATAGACATTAAAGAAAAAAGTTAGAGGTATGAATAGGATTGATTAAATAGCAACAAATAAATGAAATAAACTTATTATATATACATGTTACATACTTTTAGGTGCTCAAGATTAGTTCTTTTGGCATACACCATCATGAACTGGCACACATAGTAGCCACACAAATTGTTGCCCGGTGTCTGCCATAGAACCCACTGAAGTAAGATGGGCTTTGAAAGTGCTGCATTCAACTCTGGACGGTGTTTCTGCACGAACTCAGCCCAAACCCTAGCAATAAAACAATCATTATTAATTATCCATTACCAAGTTAAAAGAGCAGAATTTAATATATAGAGATCGGAGTTACCCTTGGATAATATCTATCATTTCTTGGTAATCGTCCTGTGGTTTTCTCAATGAGTCATAGATTACCAATTGACTTTGCCAGAGATCAATGACAATTAGTATCCAATAAAAGCTACATTTGTGTGCATATGTAGGCAAAATTAGTATATATCTTCATATTGATCTGATTAATTAGTTAAATAGAATGTACACACGATAACGACACTTACTTAAAGTTGTAGGGAAAGAGTATATATCTTTTATCTTTTTGGTTGATCAAGAACCTCCGTAGATTTCTCTCCGTTTGAGTTCTCCATAAGACATACGGGGTCTTGTGGTCTTTGAATACAACATTTGGATCCACAAATCCAATCTCCTTGTCATTTCTAACTCTGAGGTCCCTCATCATGTTTCTGCATATGTATAGCGGGTTTCTGTAATTAGTTATATATATACATGATAAGTTACAGATACATTATTGAAAGGAAGAATCACTTACAGACAGAAGCAACTCATTAGAGATTTGTCAAGAGCGTCCATGTGGCATAGTTAGTGTAGCTCATTAAATTGAACATAAATAATATCATCACCACGGAAGTAATGATAGTTTCTAATTCGGACACAAAGATAGTCATCTGCTTTTCTGACACACGCTTCCATGTACCATTTGTTTACCAAGTACATTTGCGTTCCAAGCTTGCTGAGGGCCGCAGGGTTGTATAAACTCTTGCCATTTGTATATTCCTTCTGCCAATGATCAATTTGTGGAGCACTTTGAATTGGTGCCCCCGCTATCATTTGGGCTAAGCTAAGACAAGCTTTCGAAAAAAAAATTTCAAGCTCTTCAAATTTTAAATCTGCCGGTATCTACTGGTCTAGCCCGTCAATGTTTGAACCATATTCATTTCCAAGTGATGGTGGTATTGCTTTTGTTTAGAATTTTCTTGATTCTTGATCATCCGTGCCTGACCCTCTTCTGAGTTCTTAAACTCTACGAACTCATCCCAAAAAGGCCTCAACTTGACGTAGGCCTTGTTGGTGAAATCTGGTGTCCGCCCTTGTGCAACAAAAATCTTGTATAATGTCTTCTTCCAAGCCTGAAATTGTTTAGCCATCTTCTACATAGCCCAGATTTTAACCTTCTCCTTCAAAGCTTCATCCTGTGTATCGAGCGTGAAATGTTGAAGGATATCTTGCCAAATCAATTCCTTATCACGATCTGAGACAAAACTAATATTAGGGTTATCTTTCCGTTGCCTCCTTTCACGAGCACTGACCGGGAGCCTGTCCCTTACAAGGTAGCCACAGTGCGCAACAAATTTTTTAGAATTAGCTCCAAGTAATTATCATGTACCCAGGGGCGGACCCACGGGGTATGCTAGGTGGGCCACGGCATACCCTGTGGGTCAGCCCTCTACTTAATTAATAGTGCATTGTTTACATATAGATATTTGCAACAAGTACTATTAGTATGCCTTGCTAGCCCAATGGTATGTCTTTTGGTTCTTAATCAAGAGGTCACCAGCTCAAACCTTTGCAGCTGCAATTTTCGTTTTCATTTTCTGTTTCCCATTTCTTTATTCTCCTTTTTTTTGCCCCTTTAAAAATTACCTATATCTAATATGTTTTTTATATTTATTCCATCTTGCTATGTCCCGTAAAATCTCACATGCGAATAGTTTTAAATTTGTGGTCTTTTATCCCCTCTCAATATTAATAACTAGTATAATATATTTTGTCCTTTACTTTCTAATTTTATTTATCCTAAGTTGTTGTTTCCTACGAGACACCTCATGAAATAAAATAATAAATAAAAATAATATAACCTCGACTTCGTTTTATTATTATATCAATAGCTATATGCCATGAAATTTTAATTCTCTATTTTCTTTTGTAACTTTTAAAATTAAGTATGGATTAGTTTTTATATTATTTTTATCCCATCATGTTGTATCCCATGACACCTATGTTTCTTTATTTTTATTTTTTATCCCCTCTAGATATCATAACTATAAATAATATATTTATCCTTTCTTTTGCTATCTTTTCATCCCATCTTGCTGCATGTCTCTTTTATGGCTACTATTTCGAATTATTTGTATTTCTTTTCTTTATATCATAATTTATTATAATTTTTAGCTAATCTTTAAATTTAAGACTTATCATATTATTTAATGCACATAGTTTTTACCAAATTGGAAGTGGTTTTATCGAATTGCGTAAGATTTTTTTTTGTGCGGCATACCCTGTGATAAAATTCTGGGTCCGCCACTATCTGTACTCTCATCGAATTCCGACAGAATGTACCGACCCTCCAACGGCTTCTTCGGGCCGCGCACTTTTCTACTCTTCTCAGAAGTTGTCGCCGATTTAGAGGGCTCCACAAACAAGTATAAATATATTAGTATAAATGTCATTTATTTAAATTTCATATATATACATATATATATACTAGATTATAGATAGACCTGATCAGGATTGTCTTCCACAAGTTCTTCATAATTAGCAAAGTACTGACTCCCATCATCTTCGCCTTGGGGATCTGGATTGGCACCGCTGTTGCTTAGGTCCATCATTGCATCATCCATGTTGTCATTCGGATTGGCCATTTCTGCAAATTTAATCAAGTGTTAAAAGTTTTTGACGCGATCAACAAAAATTATTTGGATAGGCTAAACTTAGACAATATTCGATACAACAACTAAGATAAATTATAAAATAGAAATTATACATCTCATCTCAATATCTATCCCTACTAACTAATTACAACATAGGATAAATTATATCATATAAATTATATAATACAAAAGATAAATTATAAAATAGAAATTATACATCTAATCTCAATGTCTATCCCTACTAACTAATTACAACACAAGATAAATTATATCATATAAATTATATAATACAAAAGATAAATTATAAAATAGAAATTATACATCTCATCACAATATCTATCCCTACTAACTAATTACAACATAGCATAAATTATATCGTATAAATTATATAATACAAAAGATAAATTATAAAATAGAAATTGTACATCTCATCTCAATGTCTATCCCTACTAACTAATTACAACACAGGATAAATTATATCATATAAATTATATAATACAAAAGATATATTATAAAATAGAAATTATACATCTCATCTCAATATTTATCCCTACTAACTAATTACAACATAGGATAAATTATATCATATAAATTATATAATACAAAAGATAAATTATAAAATAGAAATTGTACATCTCATCTCAATGTCTATCCCTACTAACTAATTACAACACATGATAAATTATATCATATAAATTATATAATACAAAAGATAAATTATAAAATAGAAATTATACATCTCATCTCAATATCTATCCCTACTAACTAATTACAACATAGGATAAATTGTATCATATAAATTATATAATACAAAAGGTAAATTATAAAATAGAAATTATACATCTCATCTCAATATCTATCCCTACTAATTAATAACAACACATGATAAATTATATCATATAAATTATATAATACAAAAGATAAATTATAAAATAGAAATTATACATCTCATCTCAATATCTATCCCTACTAACTAATTACAACACAGGATAAAATTATATCATATAAATTATATAATACAAAAGATAAATTATAAAATAGAAATTATACATCTCATCTCAATATCTATCCCTACTAACTAATTACAACACAGGATAGTAATGGAATAAATTCTAATTTTTATTTTGATTAAAGTAATGGAATAAATTCCAATTTTTATTTAAATTAAAGTAACTTGTGCTTTCTATATTCAAGTTCAACTATACACAACAAGGTTTTTAATTATGTCTCAAGTAAATTTATAGTATAAAAATATAAAAATAATTAATCTAATAATATTTATATCTTTTAGAGAAATGTCATAAAAATTTTAAATTGTTTGATTTTTAAAAAGTGTACGTTTCGTGAGCGCATGTGTTTCGTCGATCGGAGTACAACAAGTGTAGATGTAGGGGTATGTTTTGGCGAGAGATACGTATTTCTCGTGGGCATGTGTTTGGGAACCGATTCATAGTTTTGATTCAAATAAAATTCACTAAAATGATTTTTATCATGCATTTGGGCCACAACAATTTCATGGTTTAAATTATAGTTTTGATTCAAATAAAATTCACTAAAATGATTTCATAGTTTTCATTCAAATAAAATTCACTAAAATCATCTCATTCATACAACATATCATCTCATTCATACAACAAATCAACAATTCATACAACACATCATCAATAATCATTTTTTTTCTCTGTGTACGTGCTCACCCTTGACGACGGCGGCGCGGGCGTTCTCTGGCCGGGGAGGAGACGGCCAGGGGCGCTCTGACGAGGGCGAGGAGGCGGCCACGGGGGCACTCTGACGAGGGCGAGGAGGCGGCCGCGGGGGCGATGAGGGCGAGGAGGCGGCGCCGGAGAAGCTCGAAGGCGGCACGGCGGCGCGACGACGACGTACGGCTCGGGGATGACGAGGAGGCGGCGCGACGATGTCCGGAGGCGAGGAAGCGGCGGCGGCGCTCGTCCTGGAGTGTCTCTACGCCGGAGAAGAAGGAGGCAGCGGCGGCTCGGGCAGGATGTGGAGGCAGCGCGGGGAGCGGCGGCGGTGAAAACGGCTAGGGCAACGTCGATCTGGAGGATGAAGACGACCGTTTTCTTATATACACGCGGGGACCTTTAGTCCCGGTGCGTAGCACCAACCGGGACTAAAGGGTCTTTAGTCCTGGTTGGTGCTAGGTCCACCCTTTAGTCCCGGTTCAACCGGGACTAAAGTCTACCTTTAGTCCCGGTTCTAGCCAGGAACCGGGACTAAATATATTTTCAGTTTCTTATTTATTTATGCATACAATAATTAGATTAATGTTGTTAATTACATAGTAAATAGAATAATAGGTATTAATTTGTTAAAAAATAATAGTTCCATTTCTTTTTGTCTAATTGCTTACATAATCAATTTGGAAACATAAAATCATTTCATCACTTATATTAGCAATCTTAAATATGAAAAATAATTAGTATTTTGTTAATGCAAAAATGTATTATTTAATTTTAATATCTTAAAGCAGATGTTTTTGATAGAAAATTTTGTTTGTGCAATATTTAAACGTAAATTTTGTTTATTTATCATCATTTATCTCCAAAATTATGATATACGTGATATTCACCATTACATCGGATTATTTTTTAAAAAATTTTCTCTATTTCTTATTTATTTATGCTTACAACAATATTCACCATTACATCGGATTATCTCTAACAACTTTGCATTCAAATTTTTTTCATTTCAAGTCATCAAATGGATCATTTGACCAAGTTTGACCAAAGTCAAAGCATTGGTTTTTAGAAACACACACTTTGACCGAACCCTATATGGTCCCAAATGGAAAAGTAATGAATACAAAGTTTGTTGCACTCATCAAGTTCTACATTTTGTCTAATGGTCAACTTTTCTTTTGGAAAAGTTTGAACCACTCAATTTTGAATTTTGATAGAATTCATAGCCACGCATCGGTTTTCGGAACCCTAGATGGTCTGGAACGGAAAAGTCATGAATACCAATATTGTTCCACTCATCAAAATCTATATTTAATATATAGACCATTTTTGCATTTGACAAAGTGTGTGTGAAGGTGTAGTTTAAAATCCACAATTGACACATGTAGTTTCATATAGTTTGTGTGAGATTCAAGAATTGGTGGGTATTGTGAACTTAAACTTTCTCAAATGGAAAATTTGTCTATATAAAAAATTTAGATCTTGATGATATCTAACAACTTGGTATTCAAAATTTTTTCATTTTAAGTAATTTAGTTTGTCATTTGACCAAGTTTGACCAAGTTTGACTATTTTTGCATTTGACAAATAATTGACACATCTCTTATAATAGCAAACTTAAATGTCATTTCATTATTTGAAATGATATAAAATAAGAAAAACTAATATAAACATCTTAAGTTACAATTGTCACATACACATACTATATTGCAATCTATTTATTAGGCGAGCACAATAGTGATCTTCTTTTTGACGTATGTTCCTTGATCATGATCTTGACATAACCATGGAGTGTCCTCAGCATTTATCAGTATGCTCGGATCTTTGGTCACATTGAAAGGCGTGATTCGGTCATCCCTTTCATAATCTTCTGAAATATCTGACTTGTCCTCAATTCCCACAATGTTTCTTTTCCCTGAGAGAACTATATGGCGTTTTGGCTCGTTTGTTGATTTGTTGTCATTTTTCCCTCTCTTCTGTTTTGTAGACATGTCTTTCACATAGAACACCTGATTCACATCAGCAGCAAGGACGAATGGTTCATCTTTATAACCAACATTGTTGAGGTCCACTGTTGTAATTCCATAGTCTTTGTCAACTGTCACCCTGCCTCCGGTAACCTTCACCCATTGGCACCGGAACAAAGGGATTTTAAAATTAGGTGCGTAGTCTAGTTCTCAAATCTCCTCTATACGGCCATAATATGTTTGTCTGTTTCCATTCAGGTCTATGGCGTCTACGCGAACTCCACTATTTTGGTTCATGCTTCTTTTATCTTGGCCTAGGGTGTAAAATATATTTCCATTTATCTCGTACCCTTTGTATGTGAGGATGTGCCATGATGGTTGCCTAGCCAACAAATACAGTTGCTCATCAATCTGGTCATTACCCTGACATTCTTTTCGTAACCAATCACTGAAAGTGTCTATGTGCTGACGCATAAACCAAGCTTCATTCTTCTCTGGGAATTGCGATCGTAGGAAGTCCTTGTGTTTCGTGACATACGACTCCACCACGGATGAGTTTTGAAGAACTGTATAGTGTGCTTTATTGAAAGAATCGTCCCCCGTACCGATGTATGTTTTCTTTCCTAGTATTCCCTTTCCACTCAGTCTCCCCTCATGGCGCGATTCAGGAACACCAATTGGGTCAAGTTCATGAATGAATTCAACACAGAACTCAATGACCTCCTTTGTCCCATAGCCCTCGGCGATGCTTCCTTCTAGCCGAGCACGTTGGTGAACATATTTCTTCAGAACTCCCATAAACCTCTCAAAGGGAAACATATTATGTAGGAACACAGGACCCAGAATATTGATCAACTTGACCAGATGAACTAGGAGGTGTGTCATGATATCAAAGAAGGATGGAGGGAACACTAACTCAAAGCTGACAAGACATTGAACCACATCATTCTGTAGAGCAGCTAGTTCCAGTGGATTGATTGCCTTCTGAGAAATTGCATTGAAGAATGCACATAGCTTTACGGTGGCCAGACATACATGTGGAGGTAGAATTCCTCTTAATGCAACTGGAAGCAATTGCGTCATAAGCACATGGCAGTCATGCGACTTTAAGTTCAGAAATTTCTTCTCAGGCACATTAATTATACCTTTTATATTAGAGGAGAATCCAGATGGGATCTTGATGCTGCTTAAGCATTCAAACATGATTTCTTTCTCTTCATTGCTAAGAGTGTAGCTAGCAGGTCTTAAATATTGGCGTCCATCATCTGTCTTCTCTGGATGCAGGTTGTCTCGTTCTTCCATGCGTTGCAAGTCTTGTCGTGCTTCAAGTGAATCCTTAGGCTTACCATATACACCCATGAATCCTAGAAGGTTCACACAAAGATTCTTTGTTAGGTGCATGACGTCGATTGCATTCCGGACCTCTAGGACTTGCCAACAGGGTAGCTCCCAAAATATTGACTTCTTCTTCCACATGGGTGCATGACCCGCTGCATCTTTTGGAACTGGTTGGCTGCCTTGTCCCTTACCAAAAACTACTTTCACATCCTTAACCATCTCAAATACATCTTCTCCAGTTCTGTTGCGAGGCTTGCATCGGTGGTCTGCCTTACCTTTAAAATGCTTTCCTTTCTTTCTAACTGGGTGATTCATAGAAAGAAATCGACGATACCCAAGGTACACGACCTTTCTGCATTTTTTCAAATATATACTATCAAGGTCATCAAAACAATTCTATCTGTTTTGCTTCGTACGTAGTAGTGGGCAGTTCATTAGGCTTCGGCAGCATTTTTTTGATCTTCAGTAATTGCCCAAATGCCTTATCGGATACACCATTCTGTGCCTTCTATTTTAACAATTCTAGTGTTGTACCCAGTTTTTTTTGCCCATTCTGGGCAGATGGGTATAGTAATGTCTTGTGATCTTCTAATATGTGCTCAAACTTTGTCTTCTCTTTTTCACTTTTGCAATCTTTTTGTGCACCATGAATGACATCACCAAGAGCATCATCTTCAACACGTGCGCCTTCTGCACCTGCCTCATCTTCAGCTTCTCCCATTGCTGTATCACATTTTGAGCAATAATGTCGTCAGGCTCCAACTGTTCTTCTTCACTTTCTTCCATCATTATCCCATTTTCTCCATGCTTGGTCCAACAAATATAGTTTGGCATAAAACCCGACTTCAAAAAATGTGAGTGAATATTTCTAGAGCTAGAATATTCCTTCAAATTCTGACACAAGGCACATGGGCAACATATGAATCCATCCCGCTTGTTTTGCTCGGCCACTCTTAAGAAATAATGCACACCATCAATGAATTCTTTGGAGTGGCGATCGGCATTGTACATCCAATGACGTGTCATTGTCTGCATTGCAACGTAAAGTTTTAAAAGTTTCTAATTTTTATAAAGAAACTAAAGTAACAAATAACCTAAAATTCTCTATTTCTGGTTTTTCTAAACCAACAAAATTAAAAAGACATAAAAGTTCTCTATTTTCTAACTAATCATGAAATGTGGTATACATACTAGTTATAATTAACTAATTAACTATGTCATAAAGTGCAAATTAAAGAAATATAAGTTTCTAATTTTTAATAGAGAAATTAAAGTAACAAAAAACCTAAAATTCTCTATTTCTAATTTTTCTAAACAACCAAAATTAAAAAAGCACAAAAGTTATCTATATTTCTAACTAATCATGAAATGTGGTATGCATATTAGTTATAATTAACTAATTAACATTGTCATAAATTGCAAATTAAAGTATTATAAGTTTCTAATTTTTAATAGAGAAATTAAAGTAACAAAAAACCTAAAATCCTCTATTTTTAAATTTTCTAAACAAGCAAAATTAAAAAAAGCACAAAAATTCTCTATTTTTCTAAATAATCATAAAATGTGGTATGCATACTAGTTATAATTAACTAACTAAATCGGTCAAAAATTGCAAATTAAAGTATTATATGTTTTTAATTTTTTAAACTAATTAAAATAAAAAAAATATTACCACTATTTCTCTAAAAAACGCGTCGCTTTTGAAATGGCCATGAAGCTAATAACCTCTTAAAAAACCATAAAATAAAAAACAATATACATAACACTAGAAAATGACATATGCCGCTTCTAAATGTTGAGAAGATGAAGCTAGTGACCTCTTAACAAGTCGATGACGATGTAGAAATGATGAAATGAATCAATAGCCGGAGATGAGAGCAAGAACAAACAACTCCAAAGAAGAACACAGCAAAAGAGTGAAGATCGATGGGCTCGGCCACGGGAAGAAGAGTTTAAATATGGGGAGGGACATTTAGTCCCGCTTCCTTTTAAAAACCGGGTCTAAATTCCAACACTAGTCCCAGCCGGTGGGACGGACCGGGACAACAGCTTTTAATCCCGGTTGGTGGTACCAACCGGGACTAAAGGCTAGGCTTTAGTCCCGGTTGGTGAGACCAACCGGGACTAAAGGTTCCCTCTGCCGATGTCTGACAAAATAGCCGTTGGGCAGGGGACTTTTAGTCCCGGTTGGTCTCACCAACCGGAATTAAATATGTTTTGTCCCAGACGCGGTTTTGATCGAGATTATTGTTCATTTTGGACGAGTGACCAAAGACTGTTCTGTAGTAGTGCACCCGCATCCTCTGGCACGTCTCCTCTCTCGATCTGGTGTTGGCGCACCACATCCACCCGCATCCTTTAGCGCACCTCCTCCCTCTCGATCTGGTGTTGTTGTGGCATGGTTACAGATTTTTTTCCTTCCTTCTCTTCTTTGAACTCTGTCATTATTCGTTTTCGAGTGGTTATACAGTTTGATTCGATCTATTGCCTAGCATTATTTAATTTATGGTCGATTTTGTTATGAATTTTGGATTCTTGTGCAAGATTTGAGGAATGATGTGTTCTGTGATAGATTTTTAAAGTAGGGCTTGTGTATATTTGCATAGTATGTATTCGATTTAGAGCTCTTTTTGATTCCAGCTAGATTTTTGGTCGAATAAGAGCATCTCTAAAGCAATTGAACTTTTCATTCTTGAAATTTGTCAAAAATCTTAAAAATTGCTCTCATTTTGGCAAACTTGGTATTTTTGCATAGACACAATGACTTAGCAATTTTGATATCCCGAGAATCTTGAACTTCTTGTCGTACCCGTATTCCTCACGTCGCGGTAGTTTCCCACGATATGAGTCTTCGCGTGCGACTATTCTCTTTCCCCCGCGTGCCGCCTCCTTTTTTCTGCGCACCGCCTCCTTTTCTTGCAGCGACGTGAGGCTAGGAGATCCATGAGATGTAGATCGATGAACGTGGTCATACGTGAGACCTCGAGCAGATGTCGCCGGCCTGGATCAAGCAACGACGTCTTTTGGCGACCTCGAAGCCTGTTGCCTCGATCGGATTTCGACGACCTGGACCAAGCGGCGACGTGGACTTGTGGGACGACACGGCCACGTGACACGCGAGACAATTGGCGGCGACGGGCGAAGGAATTGCGCGCGATGATGAAAGATTTCTGGACAAAAATAGTTGGGTCCACTATTTTGAAAAATACCAAGTCAAAAATGTCAAACACTTGGAGATGAACTTATTTGTCCTTTGGCAGAACGTTTAGAGACTTGGCAAACTTCAACAAATGGCAAATTCCAATTGCATAACTGTTGCAGATGCTAACACTATAGATGTACAACGGGCCGGCCGGCACGGCACGGGGCGGGCCATGTCAGGCCACGGGCCGACCGGGCCGGGCCACCACCGTGCTGCGGCCCATGGTCCGGTCCGTGGGCCATTTTCTCGGGCCGTGCCGCCCGTTCAGCCCGGTCGGGCCGGGCCGGCCCACAACCCGACAAGCATATCATGTCTTAATTTACCAGTTTTTTTAACAAAAGTCAATTTTTTTCACAAATCATAGCATATGAAAGAAGTAGCATACAATTTCATTGTTTCAAGCAAAACATATCTCAATTCACAAGTTATATCAAAGAGAAAGAGCACAAAATCACAACATATAAAACAAAATAAGCGGACTGTGTCGAGCCACGGGCCGACCGGGCCGGACCACCACCGTGCTGCGGGCCGAGGGTGTGGCCCATGGCCCGGTCTGGCAACGAGCCAGGCTGCCCGTGGCCCGCAAGCACCGGACCGGGCCGTGCCACGGACCGGGCCAAATTTAACGGGCCAAATTTAACACGTCAACCCGACACACATGCACTCCGGCTCCCATGATTCCAGCTCGGCTTGGGCGCTTGCCTTCGGTAGCCAAAGCCAATTGAGAGACTGATAGATCCTGCCGAAACGGTAAACAGAAAAAAAACGCTGGTGTGGGTGGCGGACAGAATCATGGGGACAGACTGAAAATTTTACAATTTATTGTTGGATATATATGCCCAAACACGGTCGACCCTGAATATACATGTTTACTCTTTTGGGTGAGCCTGGCAACGGGGACGGGAGAAAGCCAGCGTGGACCCTCATTTATGGTCATCCATTTGTCAGAATTTGGCAACGCTTTTTTTGTCTAGCCTATTTGTTCTATAATATGTCTATATTCTATACTATCTAGAATGCTCTCTTGGTTAGCACTCTAGTTTGTGGCTGCCTAAGTGCAACAGATGGTGGTGTGGTTAGGGCTGGCTGATTGGATAGTAAGCCTTCTTTATGGTGCTCTGATTTCTTCTGAAAACTCTGTATCCAAATGATATAAAATAGGAGAAATCACTCGCATTGAAAAGAACAAGAGCAAAATTTCTAAATACAAGATTCTGTCCTAGAGAGCCGAGAGCGCCCATGGTGCTTAATTTCTTGCTCGAAGGTCATGGGGCCAAGTCCTAGCAAGTAGCAACTTGGATGTGCATGGCCGCATGGCTATGGAAACTCCTCGTGGATGAGCTGGATCCCGCCTGCGGCGTGCACTTGCTTCCTACGATCTTGTGGCGGCTGGTAGGAGAAGGAAAAAAGTGGAGTAAGCTACGGTTAGAGGGCTGCTTTTTATCTTATAATGTCCCGCGCGTTGCTGTGGGAATTACCAGTAAAATTATATTATCATAATATATATTAGTAGATGATTTTAAGTATTCTAGCATGGACAACTAAATATATGTTAGAAAATGATGTGGTTTGTTAATGTGAATAACATAAATACAGGATAAATGTGGGGGTATAAACCCCTATACCCTTATGGCTAGACTTTAGCCAGGAAGCTTGGCCCACTACGAGACGAGTTCAAGGCTTGATCCGACAGCTCGGAGTTTCGCACAAGGAAACAAGACGTGGAGATCAAGCAGGATTCTAGTCGGTTAGAATAGGAATTGATATCGAATTATCTATGGCAATTGTAACCGACTAGGATTAGTTTCTAGATCTGTAACCCTGCCCTCCAGACTATATAAGGAGGGGCAAGGGACCCCCCTATCACATCATATTCTCTCAACACAAGTCAATACAACCAGACGCAGGACGTAGGTATTACGCCAACTCGGCGGCCGAACCTGGATAAAAAGCTTGTCCGTGTCTTGCGTCACCATCGAGTTCGTAGTTTGCGCACCGTCTACCGATAAACTACTACCGTGGGTATACCCCAAGGTAGACTGCCGACCAGCTTTCGTCGACAGTGGCGCGCCAGGTAGGGGGTGTGCGTGCAACTTTTCCGGCGAACAAGATGGTCACGATCCCAGCTTCCGCGACCGTGCCCGAAGGCCTCACGTTCACCGTCGGCCAGATCACGTGGACGACGTGCAGCGGCGGCTTCACGACCACGGTTCCGAAAGAGGTCCAGATCCAATCTGAGATCACGCCGTCTCCGACCACACGCATGACGGCACCAAGCTCCCGACCACCGTTCCCACTTTACAAGGGAAAGGAGATCGACTGCTCGGACCTCCTCCAAGCGCTCGATCGCGCTGACTCCAAGCTACTCGAAGTCTCCCAACTAATAGATGGAGTTCTGCGCCAGCCCGACCAAGCTGCTCGAGCGGATTTTTCGAAATCCCGCCGCCCAACTCGTGTCGCCACACACGAACGGCTGGGAACGTCCCTGACGATAACCTCAACCCCTCAGGACGGTCCGTCGAGCTCAAAAAGGAAGACTATCCTCGCGGCCTGAACAACTCGGCCTCTGTTTACTCACAGCATGTCCAATCCGTTTTTAGCAAAGCGGGCTGGTCGCCGACAAGGAACAATCGCCACCGTGTCAACATGGTGACAATCCGAGAGCTACGGGACGGCCAGGTTTCCAGCACCAACTCAAGCACCGGCTCCGTCCCCACCGAGGTTATAAACACCGAAGACGAGGGCTACGACCTGGATTTTCCTTCGCACCCTCCGGGTTTTGACCGATTCCCGATATTCCCCCCCGGCGAGGGGATATCGTGTTCAATGTCAGCGCCGACGAACCGGCCGTTGACGGAGAAACAGATGACCAGAGGCAACTCCGCGAACAGCGTAACGCCGATCGCGCCCGACGGCGTGCGGACGAGCAACAGCAGATGCCACCAAGTAACCTCAACGATGCCTTTGACATGGTCGGGGACCAGCCGGTCTACAAAACGCCAAGCGCCAACGTGGCTGTCGCCATGGCCAACCTGGATCGGCTTCCTGACACCCCCGAATGCCAGGGAGTCCGGACCAGTATCCGAGCACACCTGATCGCCGCAATGGGTCAGACAGCCACTCTGCTCAAGAGAGTCCAGGACGTCTCTTATACGGAAGCCGCCTCCGACCAGACTAATCGTAGCCGGGCCTCACCCAGCAGGCGTCGCCGCAGCCGCTCCCCCGACAACCGGCGAGGGGACTCACGGCGCGACGATGGTGGTCGGGACGCCGATGGCCGCCGCCAGCAGAACTGCGTACGCGGCCAAGAAGAAGAAGATCAACACAGGGATCTCCGCCACAACATCCCTCCCAAAGATGCCCGGGACCGCATCAACAGGCGCGCCGCAGAGAGAGCAGTCCACGAAAACCTGCGCCGCATCGAGTACGACGCGACCCACGGTCCTCCGGGCCTAAGGCAGTTCTCCTCACACCTCCGCCAGGTCGTGTGGCCCCGCAATTTCAAGCTCGAAAAACTTAAAAAATACGACGGCAAGGAAAATCCAGAGAACTGGATCACTCTCTACGAAATCGCCGTCCGATCAGCGGCAGGAGATGAGCACGTCATGGCTAACTACTTCCCCGTAGTCCTCGACCAGGCTGGTCATCAGTGGCTTCTCGGCTTGCCCGAGGACTCCTTCGACTCTTGGGAAGAGCTACGACAGGCTTTCATCGACAACTTCATCGCCACATGCGAGCAGCCCGGAAACAAGTATGACCTTGAAAGGATAAGAGACAGGAAGAATGAACCTCTGCGCGATTACATCCGACGATTCTCGGATATGCGCCTCAAAATCCCGAAGATTTCTCACGACGAGGCCATATCAGCCTTTATCAAGGGCTTGCGTTTCCATGAAGCGCTGAGGAACAAGCTGTTGCGTAAGCGCCCATCAACGGTAGCAGAGCTCCTCGCCACGGCTAAAAATTACGCCGATGCTGATGACGCAGAAAAACTAATCCGAGACGATGCGAGAGGCCCCGACCAGCCCTCCCGGCGAGATGACGGTCGTGGTCGCTACGACAACAGAAGTCACCGCCGCTCCGACAACCGCGACCACCGAGAGGGTTGGGATCGGCGGCGCGACAGCCGCGACGACTTCAGAGGAAAGCGCCCTCGCGAATACGACCACGAAGTAAATACGGTCAAACGTCCCAATGGACGACGGGACTACCAAGACGACTACAACAAAACGTTGAAGGGACCGTGCCAGCTACACCCAAAGTCTAACCATACCATGGAAGAGTGCCGCGTCCTCAAAAGTATCTATACACGGCGGGCCGCCCAAGAGGACACCGCCAAGAAAAATAACAAGCGCGACGGGCATGACCACGAAGATGAGGATGAGGACCAAGACAGGGACCCCCGACACCAATACGTCAGCCCCACCGACGTGGTCCACTCCATTTTCGGGGGCAAGGTCTCCACTGAGTCCAAGCGAGAAAGAAAGCTGTTAAAGAGAGCCTGCCTCAACATAGACAGCACGGACGGGCTGATCGCAGATCCGAAGTTTCCCGCGTGATCCCACAGGGAGATCTCGTTCAGCAGGAAGGACCAATGGGCCGCTATCCCAGAGCCGGGTCGCTTCCCACTGATTCTTGATCCCTGCATCAATAGCATCAGATTCGAGCGCGTGCTCGTGGACGGGGGAAGCTCCATCGACATTCTCTTCCGCAACAGCCTGCCCGCCCTCAAGATATCACCGGCGCAACTAAAACCTTACGACGCCCAATTCTGGGGTGTTTTGCCAGGTCAAAGTTCGGTGCCCCTCGGACAGATAACATTGCCTGTCCAATTCGGCACACCCGATCACTTCCGGACGGAGTTCATCAACTTCGTAGTCGCGGACTTCGACGGGACCTACCACGCCATACTGGGCCGCCCATCGCTGACAAAGTTCATGGCAGTCCCACACTACTCATACCTAGTGCTTAAGATGCCCACGGAGAAGGGCGTCCTAACCGTCAGAGGCAATGTCTACACGGCGTACACCTGCGAAGAAGAAAGCTTCAAGATCACCGAGGCAATTGACCTCTCAATCCGCATGGCGGAAACAGCAAACCAAGCCGCACAGCTGCCCCCCGACCAGCTCCGATTACCTGAGCAGGAGACAGCTAGAAAGAATTCGAAATCCAAGGAGTACAAAGAAGTGCAGCTGGTCGAAGGCAACCCCGAGAAGACAGCCCTCATCGGGGCTAATCTGGATCCAAAATAGGAAGACGCGCTCGTCAGGTTTCTAAGGGACAACGTGAGCGTTTTCGCATGGAAACCCGCAGACATGCCCGGTGTCCCACGAAACCTGATCGAGCACTCCTTAAACGTCTCGAAGACCGCAAGACCAATCAAGCAAAAACAGCGACGGTTCGCTCGTGACAAAAAGGAGGCTATTAGGACAGAAATAACACGGCTTCTAGCAGCCGGATTCATAAAAGAAGTGTATCATCCCGATTGGCTCGCCAATCCGGTTCTTGTACGCAAAAAGAATAATGAATGGAGAATGTGCGTTGATTACACCGATCTCAACAAACACTGTCCTAAAGATCCTTTTGGTCTTCCTCGCATCGACGAGGTGGTCGACTCAACGGCCGGATGCGAACTCCTCTCCTTTCTAGATTGCTACTCTGGTTATCACCAGATCTCGTTAAAGGAAGAAGATCAGATCAAAACATCCTTCATCACACCCTTCGGCGCATACTGTTACACTACCATGTCTTTCGGACTTAAAAACGCCGGGGCCACTTATCAAAGGGCCATCCAGCAATGCCTCCACGACGAGATTCGCGATGACCTCGTCGAGCCCTATGTGGACGACGTGGTCGTAAAAACAAGGGACGCGAGCACCCTAATCGACAACTTAGACCGAACCTTCAAGGCACTCAATAGGTACAAGTGGAAGCTCAACCCCAAGAAATGCATTTTCGGCGTTCCTTCCGGCCTACTGCTCGGCAACGTCGTCAGTTGCGACGGCATACGACCAAACCCTTCAAAAGTCAAAGCCGTACTCGACATGCGACCACCGAAGAACGTCAAGGATATTCAGAAGCTAACAGGATGCATGGCCGCCCTCAGTCGTTTCATCTCAAGGCTGGGAGAAAAAGGCCTCCCTTTCTTCAAACTACTGAAAGCGTCAGAAAAATTCTCTTGGACTGAAGAAGCCGACGCTGCGTTCACTCAGCTTAAGACTTTCCTCACTTCACCGCCTGTCCTCACAGCGCCTCAGCCCAATGAAGACCTACTCCTTTACATTGCCGCAACCGACAGGGTTGTTTCCACGGCAATAGTGGTCGAGCGAGATGAACCAGGTCACGTTTTCAAGGTCCAGAGACCCATTTACTTCATAAGTGAAGTTTTAAACGAATCCAAGGCCAGGTACCCACAAATACAGAAGCTTATATACGCCATCCTGATAACGTCAAGAAAGTTGAAGCACTACTTCGACGGCCATCGAGTCCTGGTGACAACCAGCTTTCCTCTCGGGGACATCCTGCGCAATAAAGACGCCAATGGCAGAATCGTGAAATGGGCAATGGAATTATGTCCATTTTCCCTAGAGTTCCAGAGTCGCACCACTGTCAAGTCTCAAGCCCTGGTCGATTTCATTGCCGAATGGACGGATCTCAACGAGCCTTCCGTTCCAGATGTCTCAGACCACTGGTCAATGTTCTTTGATGGGTCCTTGAACATCAACGGTGCAGGCGCTGGGATATTGTTCGTATCACCAAACAAGGACAAACTCCGCTACGTCCTTCGGATCCTTTTTCCGGCGTCAAACAATGTCGCCGAATACGAAGCATGCTTACATGGCATACGACTAGCCGTTGAACTGGGGGTCAAGCGCCTCTATGTCTACGGCGACTCCGCTTTGGTCATCAACCAGCTCAACAAGGAGTGGGACGCAACCCACGAGAAGATGGATCTATACTGCAAAGAAATTCGCAAATGGGAAACTAACTTCTATGGCATAGAGTACATCCACGTGGTCCGGGATAAGAACCAAGCAGCAGATGCGTTGTCAAAGTTAGGCTCATCTCGGGCCCAAATCCCGCGGGGTATTTTCGTCCAAGACATCCATGAGCCGAGCGTAGGCTCCCCCCTGGTCGACAAACAACCCACCGAGGCAATGCTCATAGATGACGCCACTCCGACAACCGGTGGGCGTGACTGGCGTACCCCGTTCATCAAATACATATCAGACGGGACAGGCTTTCAGGACAAAACTGAGAACGAGCGTCTCATCCGACGATCAAAGAACTACATCCTGGTCGACGGAAAACTCATGCGGAAAAACGCAAGCTCCGAAGTACTGCTCAAGTGCATACCCCAAGATGATGGTATCAAGCTCTTGGAAGACATACACGCCGGATCCTGCGGCAACCACGCCGCATCTAGAACGCTGGTCGGAAAGGCTTTCCGAGCAGGTTTTTATTGGCCAACCGCGGTCGGCGACGCAGAAAAACTGGTTCGGCATTGCGAAGGATGTCAGTTTTTCGCTAAGAGGACCCACGTACCTGCCCATGAAATTCAAACCATCCCGACATCTTGGCCCTTTGCTTGCTGGGGGCTTGACATGATCGGACCATTTAAACCAGCCCCGGGCAATTTCAAGTTTGTCTTCGTGTTAATCGACAAGTTCTCCAAGTGGATTGAATACATGCCCCTGGTCAAGGCAACCTCCGAGAAGGCTGTGGAGTTCCTCAATCAAATCATACACAGATTCGGCATTCCGAACAGCATAATCACCGACCTGGGCACTCAGTTTACTGGCACCACTTTTTGGGATTTCTGCGATGACAGAGGCATAGTCATAAAATATGTGTCAGTGGCACATCCACGTGCCAACGGTCAAGTTGAACGTGCTAACGGAATGATCGTTGACGCCCTAAAGAAAAGGTTGTACACCGAAAACGACAGAGCACCCGGTCGATGGATGAAAGAATTGCCGGCTGTGGTCTGGGGCCTCCGAACTCAGACCAGTCGAAACACAGGGGTGTCTCCCTACTTCATGGTGTACGGTGCAGAGGCGGTCTTGCCGTCTGACATACACTTCGGGTCTCCTAGGATCGAGCATTTCGACCAGGCGACCGCCGACAACGCCAGAGGACTCGAAATCAATTGCATGGAGGAAAAGCGTTTAGTATCGTGTCTCCGAACAACAAAATATCTCGCAGCAGTCAGGCGATACTACAACAGGAATGTCAAGGACCGTTCTTTTGTGGTCGGCGATCTGGTGCTTCGATGGAAAACAAGCCGGGAGGGAATGCACAAGCTATCCACTCCCTGGGAAGGACCCTTCGTGGTGACCGAGGTCACACGACCTACGTCCTACAGATTGGCATACCCAGACGGAACACGAGTGCCTAACTCTTGGCACATCGACAAACTGCGACGTTTCTATCCATAAAGTTTTAATGACTTTCTTTTGTAAGTATCTTATAATTTTTGATAATGAAATTCTCTATTTTTGGCCCATACCTTGTCACACACAGCACTCGGCAAAACTCCTGCAACGGATGCTCTTAGCAACAACCAAGACAAATACGGTGACACGTCACTCAGATATTCTTACAGTGCTCAAAACAACAGTCATGACAAAAAGCAAACTTTATTACAAACTTTACATACAAAGTTTACAATAAATACCCTGACGGGCAAACACTAGTCTATTCCTACAGACTACTTTATTGGCCTGGCTGCTCGGGCTGATCACCCGCCTGGTCCTGCTGCCCGGACGAAGGGGTCGGGGCCACCGGCGCCTGGCTGGTCGAGACCGCAGGCGTCGACCGCCCATCTCCCGCAACGGACGCGCCCGACAACTCCCTGGCCGACCTATCTGAGCTCGGCTGGTCTGGAGGAGTGGCCGTTCCGCACAGATTGATGTCGCCGATCACTGTCGACGACAAGTCCAGCAGATTACCCCGAAGTTCGTCCGCTTCCTGTGGGCCTCCTTCGGGTACCCCTTCTCCAGCCTGCTCAAGTCAACCAGGGGGTAGTGGGCGCGCACCATGCTGAGGACGTGTGCGCCGGCAAACTCCCCGGCGTCCTTCACAAACTGCTGGAGCCAGTCCCACGCCCGTTGCGCCTTCTCGACCGGGGTCAACTGCGGCGCGCGGGGCTGGCTCTCCGGGAGCTCGGGACTGATCAGGTCTAGGACCGGGGACACTCCTTTCCAGATCCTGCAACAGTTGACCTTCCAGGAGTCCCGGTCCTTGATCAGGTCATCCAGGTGCTTTTTGGTGTTCACCTTGAGAACTGCAAACGGAATGAAACGTTACTTTCGGCATACCAGACAAATAAAGGGGCAGGCAGCAACCAACAAGGCGGCACCCATTACCAGATAGCTCCCGGTCTTTTCGACCCAATTCCTCTTCTGCTCGCCGCCCGGACTCCAGCGCACCGGCGAGCTGTTGGCTGAGCTGCTCCTTCTCTTGTTGGAGGCTCGCCACCTCCTCCTCCAAGTCTGCGTGAATCCTAAACTGGTCAGTAAAGCAAACTATACAAGCACGCGAAGCTGCTCGGAGCGTGTGACTAACCTTCCTGCAGCCGGTACTGGTCGGCCAGACGACGAGCGAGGTCGAGACGACGCTCCTTTTCGGCACTCATCTCGACCACCTTCTCCCCGACCTCCGCGCGCAACCGGTCTGCCTCCGCGGCAAGGGCCTTGTTCTCGGCCATGACACCTTCTATCTGGTCAAAGCACCGTTTCCGGTACTTCGCCGTTTTCATTACGTCCTACAAAGCAAGCATATAACGACCATGCAAGACAAGGCAAAAGGATGCGCAGCAGTACAAAGAGCCGCTTACCTTGACCTCGTCGACAAGGCGCTTGGCCGCGCGCTCCACCCTGGCGGCCTCTTCGGTCTCGGCGAGCTCCTCATGACCGATAAAGTGATCCCCGCGTTGGCGCCACACATACACGTGTTGGCGGCCATCACGGGGACGACCCTCGATCTCTTCCACCTCGTCATCGGAGGCCGCCCGGGTTTCCTCCTCCTGTGCTGCGTCACCCCCGGTGGTGGTCCCAGGCATGACTGGCCCTTGGACCAGACCTGGGGAGCCCGCAGCCGAAGAGGCTCCTGCTCGGGGCGGCGGGGGGACTTCACTCCCCCCGGCAGGAGGAGCGGTCGGAGATCTTCCCTTCTCTGAGGAGTCAGTCGGGGGAGCCTCTCCAGCCCTGGTCGGGCTGCTTGTTGTAGTCGGCGCCGCGCTTGGGAGCCCCTCGGTGCTCCCAGGCGCGACTGCAGCTGTTGGCTGCTCTGTGGTCTGGGGGGCCGCATCCCCAGAACCGCGGGCAGGCTCGCCCGTTCCCTGGCTGGCAGTTTGGCCAGGGTCGACATCCGACGCCGCACTACAGGAACAAAAGTTAAAAAAAAAGAGGGGTCCAAAATACGTAAGTCGAACACTTACAGGTCTGACCGACGGTGGGTTGCGGTGAACCTCCTCCTCGCCCGGCCGGTCGGCACCTGTGCCCCCGTCTCGGCAACTTGCGGGGCAGCGGCGCCGCTGGCCACTCGATCAGTGGCAACCGGCGCAGTGTCTGGGCGGCTCCGAGGCCGTCGGACCAACGACGGCGCAGCCTCCTCGTCGTCGTCGTCGTCGACGATCCGCACGAGCCGACGACGCTTTGGTGCTTGGCTGCTCTCCGCCGGTAGATCTGCCGGCAGCCCCGGTGTCGGCAAGGGATCTGCCGGCAATGGCCTTTTCCCCGCTACCCTCTCCTCGGAGGTCGGGACGGGGCGGGCTCGGTCTTCCTCACTGCTGGTGTAATGAGTACACCGAGCAGCGTCCTCCTCTGGCGGGACCTCTCCCACCGGATTTTCCATCCCCGGTGCCAGTGATACATACACTGCGCACCGGTCGACATCACCGACCTGCAAAAGCAACAGAGATGAGTCAACTGCAGACGATATACGAATGATCAAACAGAATCTGCTACATACCTTTGGTGCTTGTCGGCCTAACTTGAAGGCTTGCACCCGATCACTGCCACGGATGAAGCCCCCATCCGCGAAGTTAAACAGCTCGTTCAACAGCTGTTGTACCTCCGCTTTCTCCAAGATCTCCGACCGCATCCTGGTCGGGTCTGCGCTTCCGGCATACTCGTACGCCGAGTGCACCCTCTTCTGGCAGGGCATCACCCGGCGGCAAATGAAGTTGCCGACCACGCCAAGCCCATCTAGGCGCGACCAGTCGATCAGCTTCATGAGATCCGCCACTGGACCGTCGAACTCCGGGCGGTAGGTCCAGCTTGCCCTCTTCTCGGGAACGTATCCCACGTCGCAGAACGTGGAGCTGCCCGGTTCCTCCCTGATGTAGAACCACTTCCTGTACCATTCGGTCAAGGAAGTGTTCCATGGGCAGTGCAGGTAGCGATTCTTCATCCCGTCACGAAGGTTGAGGTATACTCCACCTGCAACCTTGGAGCCTCCAACTGCTCCCTTCTTCCTCAGGCAGAAAAGATACCGGAAAAGATCGAAGTGCGGCTCTATGCCAACATAGGCCTCGCACAGGTGGATGAAGGTGGAAATAAGGAGAATTGAGTTCGGGTGCAGATTGCAAATCCCGATCTCATAGTACAAAAGAAGACCTTGAAGAAAAGGATAAACAGGAACACCAAAGCCTCTCTTAACGAAATCTTCAAAAATGACGATCTCACCGGCGCGAGGGTCGGGGTAGCTCTCCCCCTCCGGTGCCCTCCAGCCGCCGAGCTCTGCGCCGTGCAGAAGCCCCATATCGACGAGGTCACCAAGAGATTTTGTGGTGCTGCGAGACTTCTTCCACTCCTTGGCCATCAGTTCGGCCCTCTTCCTGGAGTCGCTCTTCGCCATTAGAGGTGCGAATGTGGGCTGGAGTTAGGAAGATGCAGGAGATTGGAGAAGATGAGAGCGGAAGGTTTGAAGGCAATGGCAGGAGAAGCGGTACAGGCGGTCCTATTAGGCCCTTATAAACCAGCGACCCCACCTCTCCCACTTCCTGTATTCTCGGGAAGTGGGCAGGCCATGCGGCGGACGCGGCGTTTCGGTTTACAATGATTATAGACAATTAATGCGGCGGAGTTTTCGTACCAATTGATGGTTTCCTTTTCTCAAACCATGCAAAGAGCGGTTGTACAGTTGCCAGGTGCAGCTTTTCATGCATCCGTCTGACATATCGTCAGGAGACCCCGTCACGTCAACTTTAACTGGAAAGATCTTTTCAAAAGTAAGAAGACACACACGCCAGTGAGTCAACAATCCGGGGACTGCACCGACCACCGAGCACTCGACGCTCGGGGACTGGTCGCCCAGTCTATCAGCTCGGAATTTCAAGGACTGCACCGACCACCGAGCACTCGACGCTCGGGGACTGGTCGCCCAGTCTATCAGCTCGGAATTTCAAGGACTGCACCGACCACCGAGCACTCGACGCTCGGGGACTGGTCGCCCAGTCTATCAGCACGGAACTTCAAGGACTGCACCGACCACCGAACACTCGACGCTCGGGGACTGGTCGCTCAGTCTATCAGTTCAAAGCTTTAAAGCATGCACCGACCACTGAGCACTCGACGCTCGGGGACTGGTCGTACAGTATAGCAACATATAATTCCAAGAAGCACACTAAGTGTTTGGGGGCTGGTCGATTGGTCTTTTCGATTGCAGACGAGCATGACATGCTCGGGGACTGGTAAATTCAATTTTTTAGACCTTGCTACAAGGCTCATACTTCGCCTTCCAGCAAGCTCGGGGACTACATCGGTACGATGCATCTAGCGATGCATCTCAGTCTCAAAACTACTTTGGGGAATTTTCTTTTGACCCTGGCACCACGTGCCTACGTCACCTACTACCAGGCTCGGGGACTAAGTGGGCACACTTCACCTAGCGGTGAATTTGCTTGCTTTCTTGATGCTTCTACCTTTCAAAAAGGTAAAGTGGGCACACTTCACCAGGAAAGAAATTTTTTAGAGCACCATGCATTCTTCGAACAACCTGTTTCTTCGACGTCAATGTTGATCAACTGTCTTTCGAGTTGGTCAAGGAACCGTTACAACTGTTTGGGTGATTTTCCCATTTATTGAAGACGACAAGCCTCGCTGATCGAAGAAGCTCAAGACGGCGTGTTGCATCACAATACATGGTGCTCGGGGACTAGCTGTGGGGGTATAAACCCCTATACCCTTATGGCTAGACTTTAGCCAGAAAGCTTGGCCCACTACGAGACGAGTTCAAGGCTTGATCCGACAGCTCGGAGTTTCGCACAAGGAAACAAGACGTGGAGATCAAGCAGGATTCTAGTCGGTTAGAATAGGAATTGATATCGAATTATCTATGGCAATTGTAACCGACTAGGATTAGTTTCTAGATCTGTAACCCTGCCCTCCAGACTATATAATGAGGGGCAAGGGACCCCCCTATCACATCATATTCTCTCAACACAAATCAATACAACCAGACGCAGGACGTAGGTATTACGCCAACTCGGCGGCCGAACCTGGATAAAAAGCTTGTCCGTGTCTTGCGTCACCATCGAGTTCGTAGTTTGCGCACCGTCTACCGATAAACTACTACCGTGGGTATACCCCAAGGTAGACTGCCGACCAGCTTTCGTCGACAATAAATGATATGTGTTAGTTCGATTTATTAGTGGATAATGATATGACACTTTGCATGGCGGGATAATGTATTAGTGGGATGATTTAGTAGATGTTGATGTGGACGCTTTGTATAATAAGATAATTAGTTAGTAGGATGCTCTAGTGGATGATGATGTGGATGCTTTGTATGTCAAGAGAATTAACTAGTGGAGTTTATCTATATAAGAGATATAGATATGGCTGTTATGGGCTTAGGCTAGTTGAGTTGAGAAGCATATGGCTATGCACTACCACGACTCTAAGGACGGAGAGACCGGGGCCGTTACTAGCCCCGCTATACCTGAGGCAGTCTTTCTACATGTAAAGTCCACGTTAGGGAGTAAAATCATTCCATTTTCATTTTCTAATGGATGAAATCCCGTTAGAAATCGGGTATTGTGGGGGTATAAACCTCTATACCAGATTAAAAAAGAAATTTTTTTTGATTAAGAGCAATATGCATTCTTCGAACAACCTGCTTCTTCGATGTAGATGTTGATCAACTGTCTTTTAAATTGATTTAAAATACTATTGCAACTGTTTGGGCGATTTTCATGCTGGTCGAAAAAGCTCAAGACGGCGTGTTACATCATAATACACGGTACTCAGGGACTAGCTGTGGGGGTATAAACCCCTATACCCTTACGGCTAGACTTGGGCCAAGAGACTTGGCCCATCACGAGATAGTTCAAGGCTTGATCCAACTGCTCGAAGTTTCGCGAAAGAAAACAAGACGTGGAGATCAAGCAAGATTCTAGTCGGTTAGAATAGGAATTGATATCGTGTTATCTATGACAATTGTAACCGACTAGGATTAGTTTCCATATCTGTAACCCTGCCCTCTGGACTATATAAAGAGAGGCAAGGGACCCCCCTTAGACAACTCAACTCGACACAATTCGATACACAGCAATACAATCAAACGCAGGACGTAGGTATTACGCTCACACGGCGGCCGAACCTGAATAAAATCCTTATCTGTGTCTTGCGTCATCATCAAGTTCGTAGCTTGTGCACCTCTCTACCGATAAACTACAACCGTGGTATACTCTGCCGACTAGCTGAGCTCGTTGCCATCTTAAGACCCCACCACCGCGTGGGCGAGGACACGAGGTCCTATAGCTGAGGTCATCGCGGCGTACGCGTGGTCCTGCACGGGAGGCATAGGGAGGTCACTGGTGTCGTGCAAGGCACGGGGCTCAGCACCGAGGAGGTGCAGGCAAGATGAGAACAAAAAAATAAGAAAAATGATAAATATACCCCCACATGTCAGTAGTGATTTCATTTTTTATGTCACTGGACTGGACAGGAAATGGGTTGGTCCCATCCTCATCAACTAAATAGAAATTGGAGTTAGTCCTGTCATCGTCCCATGCAGAAACATAGAGACTGGACCATCTCACCCCACATGGACTCCCAACCAAATACATTAGATTCGTTTGTGTAAAAAGACATAATGATGTTAAGTTTTAGTAAAGGGGGAACAAAAAGGGCCATTAGAAGGTAAAGAAAAGGGGGAAATGAAAGCTTGGAAGAAATCAATTAAGAGGGTTTGTTTGGACTGCGTATATAGATGTCGTGCTAAGTTTGTGGTTGTGCCAAAAGTTCAGTGAATAAATTTTTCACGAGAGTTTTGACGAGGTTTGACGTAAAAAATGGCTTGCATAGCATTAGCAAGATGCGAGATCAGCATCTTAACTCTAGCAAAGAACCAAACACCTAGATTAAACACGGCTTTAGAGGTGTGGCAAACTGCGGCGCAGTTTGGCGTGATGAACCAAACAAGCCCTGAAAAAAGAGTGATAGGCTAAAATCACAAACACAGCTAAACAAACAAGGAACTTACGTGTCTTGCATGTTTACTGGACCAAAGCATGTAACTGAAGTGTATTATAGTGATTGAAATATTGTGGCACCATCTAGTTGAAGCAACCTGTCAACAAAAAAAATGTTAGATTGACTGGATGGTTAGGCATCTGCTGGTCGATGGTAATTGAAGAAGATGAACTAGCTGTCTTATTGAGTTGACCAACTGAGAAGGATTCCAAGATGCCAGCTTTTGCTACTTAAAGTACTACAAAGAGAAAAAAAATGAAATCGAGTTGCTCGAGCAAGCTAGTACCACTATTCTCAAAATGAAAGGAGAGTTGAGTTGCTGTAGACTGACACAATGAAAAGCAGATGAAAGGAGAATTAACCTACTGCTAGACTGAAACGCTAAAAAACAAAATAAAGAGATCACAAGTTGCCGCTGGAGACTAAACCAAGAAAACTGCAGTTCGATGTATTTCACTATTTGACAAAATCAACAAAAAAAATCCCGATTCACATGAAATTGGAATCACAACTTCGTTAGATCATGTACAATATATTTGACCAAAAAATTCTAAAATGTTGAACCTTTCTAAAAAGATTGAACCTTTTAACACCAGGTACACAACCAGTGATGCATCACAGGCATTGATCAGAACCAATCAACCAAAATTATTCCATATTAACAATTCCTACAAAATTTCAGAGATGAAGAACCATAATATGCTGAAGGAAAATGTATAGGATTTAACTGAAAATAAAAGAAGAAACAAAATAAAAGAAAATAAAAAATCAACTCACGCACCAGTGCTGTGTTTTTTTTTTCCTTTTTTTGAAAGCATTAGGGATCGAACCTGTGCTGCCGAGCATGAGCGTGGGGGTTGAGTGCGGGCGTTGGTGATGGTAAGGGCTGAGAAGGACGTCAACCGTTGCATTTGAGTGAACAAAGAGAGACATCTGGACAGTTGGTTTAAAAATTGCTTTTTAGTATATTTTTCTGAGGCGGTTTTAACAATATTGTTTTTCTCGTATATTTTTTCGAGGGTACTTAAGAGCATCTTTAGCAGTCCCCTTTTCTAACCTCGAATGAGAAAAGGCTGTTATTTTGGAGATCTTGTAGCTTTAGCAGTTCCCCAAACCTAACCCCAATGAGAAAAAAAATCTTAGTCCCCCAAATCATAGCCTCTCACCCTTTAAATAAAGGGGAGACCTTTCCTCCCTCAACCCACTATTTTTCTCATTGAGGATTAGATTTTCTCGTTGCTGGAGGAAAGACCTTCAAAACCCCAAACATGTTTTGTATCTCCCCCAATAATTATTTGTTGGGGTTGGATTTTTCTCTTATTGCTAGATATGCTCTAAAGGAGGCATCTCAATGGGGGGGGTGTTTTTTAGATAGTTTTAGCAAAGAAAAATGTTGGTGAATTAGTAGGATAGATAGACTCGAACGGGCTTAGAAGGGGCTCAGAAGAGGCAGGCCGGCTTGGTCATGGATGGTGAGAGGGCGGTGGTTAGGGTTCCAACGATATAGGAGATGGTGAGAGGATGGTGGTTAGAGTTCCAACGATATTGAAGATAGTCGAGCTAGGTTGGAGCAGGGACACCCACAGCCATAGCGACGACGGGGAAGGGGCAAGGAGGGCCACGAGTGCGGTGGGCAACAACAGGGGTGGAACCGAGGCGTGTTATGGCATTGGCGAAGATCGCACAAGAAGAAGAAGACCGTGGGGAGGAGCATCGTGGCAGAGACGATGGGTCGTGCTCTCCTGGAACGCAGGTTAGCTCTGTCCATTTAGCAAACATCTTGCCAGTTTTACGTTAAACAACCAAGAGGCCGAAGTGATATTTTGTTGTGAGTCGGTACCAACATCATGTTGTCTAAGTAGGTGATGGAACTCTTGTTGAACATCACATTTCAGAAACTGAAAATCAATGCAGTACTAAATGAAAATGTACATTAAAAAAACAAAATCCCCTCTAGCAGAAAGGAGTTTAAGACTCAACAACTTACACTACTGCAGAAAGAATAACCGTGGCGGGCGTTTTCCCTTTTCCGCAGCGGGCAAACGCCTCCGCCACGGCCATAAGGCCACGGTAAATCGTGGCCACTTCCGTGGCAGGCGCCAGTGACCGCTGCGGTTAATCCATTAACTGTAGCGGTCAACATAAAGCGACCGCTGCGGTTAATGCCCATTTACTGCAGCGGGCCCTTTACATTGCCCGTTGTGGTTAATAGATTATCCGCAGCGGGCGTTTTATGTTGCCCGCTACGAATATTGCTATTAACCGTAGCGGTCCCTTTATGTTGCCCGTCACGGTTAAGTGTTTTTAAATAAAAAACACTTTGGAGAACCATTGCTGCATATGAATTTAAACAATTTACAAATTCCAGAATCTAGATTTCATTTCAGAAACAGAATATATATATATAGACACACACATATGCCTAGAAGTTCAATACATAAGACACAACATAATATATAAATCCACTAAATTGTTCTCATCATCCACATATACACATATGAAACCCACGAATCCGCTACACATCACAATTCTACTGCATGGGTGTAATTCGTTGGCCGTAGCATGGTGTTCTATCTCCTAAGCTTCTCGAACTCTGGTCGAACTGCCAATTCACCTTCATTGTCGAAGAATGGTTCGCCTTCGAGCACACATTTCTCTAGGATGAACTTATAGATGTCCGCCTTGATTTGCTTAAAAGCTTGGCGTTCATTCTTCATCGTCTCTCCATGATTCTTCACTGCTTCTTTGAGCTTCTTCCAGCTATGGGTGAACTCCTTGCTTTCCCTTAGGTTCTCGCAGGTGTACAAGCCACATGCCTTTGATCCCAAGGGTTGTTTGGCGCACTGCACGATCGATACAAAAGCATTAGAAGTTTAGAACACATATGTACCAAAAGCATGATTGAACTACCTTTGAAATATACTTACAGGGAAATCGTGTCGAATTTTGAGGTGGTGCTTATGCCTCTTCTTAAATTTCTCCGTTCTCCGATCCCAGCATTGCGGATCCTTGAGATATGCACTATAAGCATTGTACGAAGTGTATTAGTGTTAGCGTCAATTTGAATACGATAACCTAAAGGATCAAGAAGCTCGGTGGCTTACTTTTTCAAGCAGTCTTTGAAGGCCTTGTATCCCTTTTTGTTTGGTACCTGTAACGAGTCAAATATGACAGCCCGGCCATCTTGAGGATAGACGAGGAAGGCAACTTAGTGGCCGCCGGCTAGGTCATTTCTACACCATTGAAACAAGTATAGGTTATGTCAACGAGAAGGCATGACCCTAGCCACTTTTGCTCTACATAGATGTTTTCGACTTACCCAAAGTGGTAGGCAGCCATAATACAATGCGGCCCATCTAGGTTGAGCTTCTTTATTACTTCAAAGATGTACCTTGACAATTTCTTCTTCTCCTCTTTCATGTTTTCTTCGTACTTCTTTTCCCCTCTGCCGCACGGTCAACTCTGGGTCCGTTATCTGGAAACCCTTGATCACTCTTTCAGCAATATGCATTGGAGAGAGGTATAGGATAGGATGGTGCCTTTTGTTGCTAATAGTGACCGTCAACCTGCACGGACAAGTCATCGTGTCCTAAAAATCATATAGTTCTCCAATACAAATGTACAGATTGGTCTATGAAGGTCGCAATCATCACTTACAGAGAGAATAAGGTGATTTGGACGATGTCAAGGTCTTCTTCCCGCAATAGATTGTACATGTCCTGGAAGTCCACGGGCAGCTGAATATCGCCACCAGGCAAGTGGAACAACTCCGAGGGAATCTTGACGGTGAAACCTGTCATCCCGGCTTTTGCCGCTTCCATATACCACAGGTGGAACTTCCTTGTATCCCACTCTTCATCGTCGATGAGCTAGGCCTTAGGTAGCAAGAACTTTCCAAGCTCATAGTGGCTAGGACAGTCTTCCGCCTTGGGAAATAGATTGATCTGGAGAGTATTTGTAGCCCTGGCAAACATAGATACAAATGTTATTACCATTTCATGTGTTGGAAAGGTTACGAGAATGTTATGCTTGTTTGTCTCATACCTTTCAGACGTAGTAGTGTACGGGAGCAGTGTGGCGGTCATGCCTGCATCCTTGCTCGATGGAGGAGGGGCTTCAAGCGTAGGAGCAGCTATTGGCGGTGGTGTCTTAGTCCTCGTTGCCTCCTCCGTGCCTACTTCTTGTTGTTTGCTTGGGCTCCAAGGCGGACTGTTTGGAGGAGGGGCACAGGTTGCGCCCATGTCTTTGTCCCCCTCATCTACTTATGCCTTCACCTTATCTCCGCCATCGTCCTCGTCTTGTGCCTTCTCCTTGTCCTGGACATGCCCATCGCCATCGCCTTGTCCTTTGCCCTTGTCCTCGCCATCGCCTTCGGCATCATCGCCACTGCCATCAGGATCATCTGGGGGACAAGATCCGGCCACTGATCGCTATGATCCGACAGTTGATGGCTGTGATCCTGGTGTCGGAGTCGGAGTTGGTGTCGATGGAATGATCTCAATGTCTTCCTTGTTCCACAGAACTTCATGACCAACGGCCTGCCCAAGAAATCTGATGTGTTGTATGTTTGGAAGGTCCAATTCATACTCTTCTTGCTCTGGCACATTCCAGAGTGGGGTCACGACTACATAGCCTTCTGGGATTTCCTCTGGGCTGAAATCTATGCTTTTAGGATGTAGCATTCCCTCAGCTATATACATCTTCTTAGATCTTCCGAATGGGATCAGGAGCTGGACATGTGTGTCTTTCCAAACGGGATCAGGCCACATCGTCGTCTTTGTCCACACGACAGTCAACATTCCTCTTGTAGCGACTAGCACCGCAGTGCGGACAGCTCGTCATATTCTCATACTCATTGCCCCGATACAGGATGCAGTGGTTGGGGCAGGCATCAAACTTTCTAAGTTTCATCGCAACTGGACGAATCAACTTCTTCGCACAGTAGGTATTTGCGGGGACCTTGTTACCCGTCGGGTACGTGGTAGCAAGGTAACTTAACAGGTCATTGAAGCTAGTATCAGACCAGTCATGCCAGGCCTTCATCATCAACATGTGGAGGTTGAACCGGAGCACCATGCACTCCTTTGGACAATCGTCGCCGTCCTTATACAGTGGATCAAGTGTAGCCTGCTTCATCTCCCTAAAATTTTCCAACCACTTTGGGGAGCCATACACAACGTCGTCTTCATCGATGTGGCTGACTAAACCCTCGATCACCTCGATATCCTTGGGTTCCTACACGGTATCCGCCTCGCCATTTGCAACACCATCTGCCATCTCCTCGAGTATATCCTCCACCGTAATGTAATCACGAGCACTGTCATTGTTGCCACAGGTTGGCCCTGTAGTCGTTGGAGATGAGATGGGCGCTCTAGGTTCTCGGTTTATGGTCGTCGACGCCGAGCTCAAACCAGATGCATCGCCACTGGGGTCCACTATTTCACCGTGATGAGTCCAGACTGTGTAACCCTCCATGAAACTAAACCGAATCAAGTGAGACTGCACCGTACCGTCGTTCGTGAAGGCTGTCAGGTTCTTGCAGTGAGAACATGGACATATGGTTGTCGTCTGCTTCGATCTCTCACGGTGAGCTTTCGCCGCGGCAATAAACTTCCTCACTTCAACAAGGTACCGCGGGTCAAGCAGCCGATTCATCCCGTACATCCATTCCGACCTATCCATCTCGTGCCTGCAAAGAAGGTTTCATATGCATCCATTAAGAATCTAGACAAAAAAAACACAGCTTTCTCTCTCCTCCATAAAACTAGATCTAGATCTAGCTATATATAGACTTAGAGGAGGCTCAAAACTGAGAGAAAGATAAAAAAGAGGGGAGGGAGCTCCTATGTGCCTCTTATGATGTCCTACTCCACCAAATCAAAGTTCTAAACCATAATTCAATTGTTTGGTCAAATTTTAGGGCAAAACCACTCCCCCCACGATTTGGAAGAGAGCAGCCGTGAGGAAGAAGAAGAGGGTTGGCTAGCTGCTATTTATACAACCAACGAACTACCGAAGCAGTCAACATAAAACGCCCGCTGTGGTTAATGTTGGTTAACCACAACGGGCATCTTAAACTGCCCGCTACGGTAAATGCATTAACCGTAGCGGGCAAGTTACGACGCCCGCTGCGGTTAATAAGGTTAACCGAAGCGGGCTCCTTATATTGCCCTCTACGGTTAATCGTTACGTTCCTGTGGCCGGTAGTGTTGGCGTACGGTTGAATAACCGTGACGGGCGAAAATTGTGTCCGCCACGGAGGTGGAAATGAGCTCGTTGCGGTTAATCAATGTTATCCGATCTATTGGAAGCTTGAAACGTGTTAAAGGAACTCTACATATTCATAACACCTCGTTGACAAAGAAAATATGAGGAAAAAAGTAAAATACTCAATCCATCTAAAATTGTAATGTTTGACTATTTTTTACACCATGTTTGATTATCCGTCTTATTTAAAAATTTGTACAAAATATCAGTTCTTTTGTTATGGCTTGGTTATTAATAAAAATTCTTCAAAAATTGCTTAAATCTGACTATATTTGCATAAATTTTTTGCGTAAGATGAGTGATCAAACTTAAGATAAAAAAATCAAATATTTTATAATTTGTGATGGAGAGAGTAAAACTTAGGCCTTGTTTAGTTCCAAAAATTTTTGGGAATTCGACACTGTAGCACTTTCGTTTGTATTTGACAAATTTTGTCCAATAATGGACTAACTAGGCTCAAAAGATTCGTTTTGTCAATTCCGACCAAACTGTATAATTAGTTTTATTTTTATCTATATTTAATACTCCATGCATGTGTCTAAAGATTTGATATGATGGGGAATCTGAAAAATTTTGTAATTTTTTTTGGAAACTAAACAAAGCCTTAAGGCAAGTACAGATAATACAGTACGAGTAGCAGTTAAAAGGCACAAAGAGCATGAGACGTACGGCCGCACCACGCAACCATACAAAGCTCGGTTGTGTAATAAAAACATAATGATGCTAAGTTTTAGTGAAGCAGGAGAGCAAACAGGGCCAAAGGAAGCAAAAGAAATGGGAAAAAAACGAAAGCTTGGAAGAATTCAATCAACTGAAGAATGAAATATCCTAATAAAATCACAAGCAGCGAGCTTAATTTACTACATTATGTGTGTATTGGGAAACATCTAAATGCTGCAAAGAATTCCTTACAAGAGATAGTCGACGTCTTGCAGGTTCAAACTTTCGGAGCACCAAGTCCTGAATGGCAGTCGGGTCAGCTGGTCAGCGCTCTCCCAATCTCGTGATGCATGTGATGGACAGTACAGGCAGTTTAGATACTCGAGTAGAGTACCTCAACAGCACAGCAGTTGATCGATTGCTACAGCTCCGATATGATTCTGTCGTGCAGAGACCAGAGAAGTGAGGTCGCGGTCCCGCTTCAGCCCTCCACTATACTTCTGTTACTCGTACTTCCCTTTTGCATCATCCTTTGACTAGAACTCGAATCAAGCTGTTCAAAATTTTCTACGAATTCAAAAGTTTGGAGCAGCTTAAACTTTTACTCTACAAACTTTTAAGAAAGGATAAGTTTCTTTCAGGTAGTTTCTTTGACATATATACATCCAAACAAACCCTGAGGTGGATAAGTTTCTCTCGGTAGTTTGCCATGGAAAGACAAACACAAAAATTTATGTTAATAGTACTGAAGAACATTTCTGCAATCATGGAAAACTAACATATTATTGACTTATTGCTTTTGATCCACACACCGACTAAATGACACGTACGTACGTCTGTGTTGTTTAATTACTGGCAACAAGCATGTAGGAATTTCAGACGTAGGTTTCAGTATCATTGCTCTGTCCACTCACTAGTGGTCACTGGTCAGTCAATCCCAGTAGTACATCCATGTGAAAACCACCAGAGAATCACGCTCGAGCTCTGGAGCCTGCACAACGGCTACATGGAGCATGCAGTGCTGTCTAGGAGTACAATCTACAATGTCTCACGATCTCTTTGCTCCTTTTTCTCTTTCGCCTTTGGAGTGAATCTCACACAAGTCATTTAGGTTGTAAACACGCAACAAATTATATGTTTCATTTTCAACATATCGGCATGTATGTTAATTTGATAGTTAATACAAATTTAGCAAGAGCTCCTACCAGTTTTACGTGTTAAAAAGAACAGCATGTCCAAGTGATATTTTATTGCACTGGACATGGCTCTGAGGAATTGGCACCAACATCGTCCACGCAGATGGTGGAACTCTTATACTGAACACTACATTTCATAACTGAAAATTAACAATGTCTGTCATCCTGTTTTTTTTAACTGAACCAGTCGTATTTTTTCTGCCAGCCAGCAGTGTTTTTTTGTCACAATAAATCAGTCAACAGTAATTTCAGTCATGACTTTTCAAACCAGTTACTTGTCCAATCGACAGGAAGCTTTGCCGCCACCTTTATGCAGTCCTAAACGGACTTTACATATTCATAACACATCATTGACATGATTACAGAAAAAAAGTTGATTCAGGAAAAATATGAAAAGGCAAGTACAGTTAGTAGTTCACAGGCACAAAGAGCATGAGACGTGCGCACCACAAACCACCCAAAGCTCCTGCACCGTCGCCTCCAATCCCTCCTGGCCTCCTCGTCGCATATATATATATATATATATATATATATATATATATATATATATATATATATATATATAGAGAGAGAGAGAGAGAGAGAGAGAGAGAGAGAGATAGAGTTATAGAAAGCTCAGACTGCTCAGTCCACACTCCACACTTGAGTTGAAAAACACAGCCAGGTTGAGATCAGGCTACCAATTTACCAAAGAAGCGAGATGGCCCGGCTTCACCACCTGTCTCTCGTCCCCGCCACGTCCCTCCTCCTCCTGCTGCTGCTACCCGTCGTCCTCGCAGCCGCCTCCGCAGCGGCGGAGGAGCCACAGATCAGGATCAGCGTGCAGTACCCTACCGAGGAGGAGGCGCGGTGGCTGGACCGCTGGTCGGAGAAGTACCAGGCGCAGGGCGCCGCCTCCGGCTTCTCCGTCCACCCGGCCACCGACGAGGAGTCGGCGTACCTGAACAGCATCTTCGACAACGGCAAGAAGAGAGCGGCCAGTGGTGACCACTCCCACGGCGGCGGCGGCGGCGGCGGCTTCGACGGCCACATCGAGTTCGACGACGACGACCATCCGTATGCATGTTACTGAATTCGCGTTATATTACTTCTATATTAAGCGCCACTTCACCATACTGAATTTTTGTCTTGCGTGGATTTCGCGCCTGGATCGATCGCGTGCAGGTTTGGTAGGATCGTCGTGGACACCGTCCACTCTCGCGCGAGCTCGTCCGAGACCAACGATGGTGATCTGCAGAACCACCACGAGCCTCACTCTCACGCAGAGGTAGGTCGATTTTTCATCTTCTGTTGTGTTATTAAATCCTTGATGATGCTTATTACTAATCCAACTCTCTCTTGGCAGTATAATGCTGACGACGTCAAGGATCTTTAGGAGCACTGAACTTGTTCAATCGAGCCCGTCGATTGTCATGAAGGGAATAATATGGAGGATTGCTGGGAGGAGTTCGTGTTTCATTAATTAGTCTGTTTTAGTAGCTAGCTAGTATGGCGTCGCAGCCAGCAGGGGTCGTCCTCCTCCGTGAAATTATTGAAGTGATTCTCTAGTCTAGTTGTAGTGTCATGTGTACTAGGTAACTTGTTCTGATGTGTGCGTGGTGGTCTCAGCTTTCATTGCAATAATTGTCTTTGTTTCTTGGCTAATATAAATCGTGTGCAGAGATCTCCTGCAAGTTCCTACAATAACTATTTCATTTGCTAAGTTTACTTTTTCTGGACTTCAGTAAAATAGAGGGGAAATCAAGTAAAGAACGGTAATTAATGAAGCTGCAAGGAAAAAAGAGAGTACTAAATTAATCACATGTAGTATACTGTATACATCAAGGAAAACTGTTGTGCAGGCAAGAAAAAGAAAAAAACTAGTGGAGGTCAATGATAAAAGAATAATGAGGGAGTGTTTAGTTCCACTTCTATTCTAAAAAGAAATTGGGTTTCGTTTCATCATTTTGTCTATAATAAAACTAAACACCATGTAAAATTTTTAGTAAAAAGGTGATTATTCTCCATTTTAGATTTTGGCCTCTAAAGACAAAAAAAAAGTTCAAAAGAGTCTTAAGAGGTCCTCATGATAGCAATAAATTCTATATTTGGATAGAACGAGCATCTCCAACCACCTCTAAACATTTTAGCATTTTGCATTCCATCATTTCAAAATAGTTGACATTTTGCATTTTATGGGGAACTAAACACCTCCTGAGAAAAATATGCAGCGGAGAAGAAAATGTAGGAAATATATCACTGAACACAACCTTTTACGGTGAAAGGTGAAACAAAGAATCCGTTTCCGAATAAACAGAAACCACATTCAATTGTGAATACAAACATCGGCGGATAATCCATGTGCAACAGGACTGCAACAAACCGACTGCAATTGCATTGGGGCATAGCAGCTGTGATCGAAACCGCGTGATCAGGCAGGGTCTGTCACGCCAGGCCAGGGCTACATGCGAGCCTGCATTGCATGTGCCAACTGCCAAGACCAGATGGCCTTGCCATTGTTTGTTTCATTCACTGTGGGCCGGGTTTGTCCCATAATTTTTGTCACTGTCGGCCGGGGTGGTTGAGTCATTGAGGGTTAGGCTCACCCTAAAAACCAAAAAATTTTTAAAATTTCTCATCATATCGAATTTTGCGGCACATATACGGATTATAAAAACCAAAAACTTTTTAAAATTTCTCATCATATCGAATTTTGCGGCACATATACGGATTATTAAATATAGACGGAAACAAAAAATAATTGCACAGTTTATCTGTAAATCGCGAGACGAATCTTTTAAGCCTAGTTACTCAATGATTGGACAATATTTATCAAATAAAAACAAAAGTACTACAATGTCAAAATTTAAAAACTTTTTAGATCTAAACAAGGCATAGTATTCCCTGCTGGCAGTCTGTAGTACCAACGCAAGTACGCAACGTCCTCTTTTGAGCAACAGAGCACTAGTTATTGTTTCTGCTTTGGTTCAATCCACTGGCTCCTGTTTCCCCTAAAACACACAGCCAAGCCATGCTCCTCACGAAGCGATCCAGAGACATGTGGTGATAACTTAAAAATTTTATGAACCCAAAAGTCAGAATTTCAAGATTATGGGCCTAATTGAAACCCTTTGTATAGTTTAATGGACCTCCGGTATATTTAACTCCCCAAAAAAATGGCACAATTGATAGCAAACGTGTTACTGGTATTTTCCAGAGGTCGTTTTGTGTAAAATTCTCCATCTTTAATAGTAGCAATTAAAAGTTCCGTTCCTTGATAAATATATATAGACTCTTTTGAGTGTGTTTCTATTAAATAAATAAAAGATCAGGTTTATATATACGACTAATATAATTGGTGCCTAGGTAATAGGCATGCTTTTTGCTCTAATCTCCATGCCTTCAATGATGAGCCCTTTCTTGGCATAGGTGTCGGTTTTCTCAGACAAGTGCACTTTTACCGTGCTGCTACTATCATCACCCAGGCTGAACTCACCGAGCCTGAGCTCCATCCATCCTTCAGAGCGCGTAACCGGGTAAGCCACGCGATCCACGCGCACAGCGTCTTGGTCCACAAAGGAAACAATGGCACCAAACGTGGGTACACCATCCACTAGGACGCATGACTCCCCCCATCTCAACCCATCGTGCTCATCTGCCAACATGTAAACAAGGTACACATCGTAGCTAGTGTTGGCGGGGAGGGCCCCTTGAGGGACATTGCCCTCAATCTCCAGCCACCACACTTCTAAGAGTTCCATCGATGCTGCAAACCTGTAATGTGCAAACCACACAAAAGCAAAGTCATGAGTTCATGTTTAATAACAGGAACAAGTACAGAAAAACACTTTAAGGAATTGATACTGTTGCTATTGCTATGAAAAATAAAATCAGTTTTAGAGGGGAGTTTTGAATCGTTGTTTCTAAGACTATCGTGTTATATAAAATGAAATGAAATGTGGATAAAACGTTCATTCTCAATGAAGAGTTTCATCTTTTTCTTTTCGTTCCCTGTAACTGCTTTGTAACTTTTGTCCTTTTAATAAATTAACTGTAGGAGCCCCGGCTCCTCCAGATTTTTGAAAAAAAAGTTTCATCCTATCGTTTCATAGACATTTAATTTTATGACTTAAAGAGAGTTGATAATCATGTCAAAAGAGTATCACCATCCCCTTGAAACTCACTTCTTCTCTCTATAATTAAAAATGTTGCCACATCATCAAAAGAGCTTATATGACAAGTAATTAAATACAAAATAAAACTCTGATAGAATTTTCATTGAGATATCTCAATGGATAGTTTCATGACATTGTTTCCAATACTACCATGTCATATAGAACAAAATGAAACTTGGATGAAATACTCACTCTCAATGCAAAGTTTTATTCCATAATTTCATAAGCATTTAATTTTATTGCTCATACAGAGTTGATAATCGTGCCGAGAGAACTTTTCTCTCTCTTCTTAAATACTCTCTCTCTATTCACGAAAGAATGCAATTCTGACATCCCGAGAAGTCAGACCATTCAAACTTTGATTAAAATTATATTAAACAGTACTAGAAACAAAGATTAGTTACAAAATTATTTTCATAATAAATTTTTTTGGAGATATAAAGGCTAATATTATTTGTATAAACTTGGTAAAAGTTGAATTAGTTTGACCAGCACACTTCCTATAATTGTGTTCTTTATTGGACAGAGGGAGTACACTTTCATATTAAAAAATATCTATGTGACAACATATTTAATGTAAATGAAACTTACTCCTACTAAGACCGGCCTAAGAAGATAGCAAGAAGCTCAATAGTGGTGGTTGTAAACACATTTCTACAGGTGTTTTTCGTAACCACCAGCGCTAGGGGCCAGTACAAATAAATCTTTGCACCGGCGGTTAACTAAGAACCGCCTAAAACAACCGCCAGTAGAAAATAGATTTCCACAGACGGTTCTCTTAGCCAACCGCCAGTGGAAACATTTCTCTAGAAAATATGAAATCAGCTTTTAAAAATAGGAAAAAAAGATTTTAGTCATGTATCTTTTCGCGTAAAATCGCATGCTTCGCGGCCGATGGGATTCGAACCCGAGACCTCACCCTCGCGCGTCTCCTCTACCACTCCACCCATCACTCAGTTATATCTATATTAGAGTTTAGTTCCCCACATATTATCCTAAACCGAGCATATATTGATTGTTTAGACCCTAAGCGGATTCAAATGGAAAAAATGTCAACTACAAAGTTTCATAACTTTTCAAGATCTACAAGTTTTATATTGGTAGTTTCTCCATCCGAGGTCATTAACAAAATTTGAATTTCAAATTTAAGAAATTCAAACATATTTTTCGACGACAAGATGATTTCAAATGAAAAAATTATCAACTACAAAGTTTCACAACTTTTAGAGATCTACAACTTTCATTTTGGTAGTTTTTCAAACGAGGTCATTTGAAAGCTAAAAAAATCAATTTCAAATTATTTCTACAGGCGGTTTTGTTAATAAACCGCCTGGAGAAATATGATTTTAAGTGGCGGTTCCTTAGGAGAACCGCCTGTGAAAATCAATTTTCACTGGCGGTTTTGTTAAGAAACCGCCTGTGCAAATACACCATTTCTACTGGTGGTTTTCTTAGGAAAGCTGGAAGTGAAAATTGATTTTCACAGACGGTTTTTGAGTCGGGCAAGCTAATTTCTTTCCACAGGCATTCTTTAATTGAAACCGCCTGTAAAAATTATGCTCCACCACCAGCGTAGAGCTTTTTTATACTAGTGGTATGTGGGGATTGGTGACATTGCATCAATATTTTTATTTATTTTCCATGAGTGGTGAGTTCATCTATATTACTTTGTTTTAACTGTGAAAGCAGGTTATTACTATTGCAAAAAAAAAGGATTTTTGCAATGATGAGCTATTGATACTTCAACTGTCTAAAGCTGCTGTCATAAAATCATTCTTTTTCATTGTGGTTTATATTTGTGTTAGCTCAATTTTTAGCGGTAATAACTTTTTTAAAGAAGCTTTTAGTGGGCGTAATAAACAAGAGCGAAAAGTCTACTTTTTCTCTCCCAATTTTCACGAAAGTCCGTTTTTTCTCCCTCAACTTCAAAACTGGGCAAACCACCTCCCTCAACTTTTCAAACCATACATTTTACGTCTCTGAAGCGGTTTCGAAGGTGGTTTTGCTACAGTGATGGTGGTTTTGTCTTTTTCTTTTTTTAATTATTTCGGCTTAATCTTTGAAAAATCATAGTAAATCAGAGAAAATCATAAAATATAAAAACCTAATTTTGTTGGACTCCACATAAGTAGATCTACACAATGAACATACAATATACTCCCTCCATTCCAAATTGTAAGTCATTCCAAAAATCTTGGAGAGTCAAAATATTTTCACGTTTGACCAAAATTATGGAGAGAAATACTAAGATTTGTAATGTAAAGTGAGTATACTATGAAAATATAATTAAGAAAGAATCTAATGATACTTAGTTGGTATCATAATAATTATTATTTTATCATATAAATTTGGTCAAACTTAGAAAAGTTTGACTCTCCAAGATTCTTGGAATGACTTACAATTTGGGATGGAGGGAGTAGTATGCTTTAGTACAAAGTTTTTGCTACAAAGGTTTTGTCTTTTACTTTATTTATTTATTTGGCTGAATCTTTGAAAATTATAGTAAATCATAAAATAGAAAATCTATTTTTTTTAGACTCCACATGAGTATATATACACAATGAACATATAATATAGGTATGTTTTAGTCTGACAAAATAATTATAGAAGCTGTAGCTATGAATTATTTTAATTAATTACAGAAAAATATAGATCTAAACCTAAAAAAAGTTATACTAAAGTATACCATATTATATATTTACTGTGTAGATATGCTCATATGGAGTCTAACAAAATTATATTTTATATTTTATGATTTTTCTATAATTTACTATGATTTTTCAAATATTTAGCCGAAATAAAAAAAAGACAAAATCTTTATAGCAAAAACTTTGTACTAAAACATACCATATTATATGTTCATTGTATAGATCTACTTATGTAAAGTTCAACAAAATTGAGTTTTCTATTTTATGATTTTCTGTGATTTACTATGATTTTTTCAAAAATTAAACCAAAATAATCAAAAAAGAAAAAGATAAAACCACCGTTACTATAGCAAAACCACTATGCGCTGTATCAAAACTGCCTTAGAAACTACTCGAGAGAGGTAAAATGTACGGTTTGAAAAGTTAAAAAATGATTTACCTAGTTTTAGAGTTGAGAGAGGGAAAACGGACTTTTATAAAAGTTAGAAGGAAAAGTTGACTTTTTCCTAAACATTATATACTGGCCCGTGTTACAGAAAGTGAAAGTTGAAAGGAAGTGCGGCTGGAGGCCCAAAGTTTAAGGACCAGGAACCGTAGCTCCCTGCTTCCGACTATTGGCATCGCGATCCAGATAACTCCCGACACCGCTTCGGCTTCGCCTCCGCGAGATCGGGAGATGCGAGTCCGCATCCGCGGCCGCGGCCGCCGGTCCGCTGGATGCTCGCTGCGCTGCCTCGGTCGTCCGCACTCGGCACTCCACCGGCACCGAGGGGCGTCCGGACAGGCCCCACGCCCGCACGCCACCACTGATCACTCGATCAGACAGGAAGAGGACATCGGGTACTTATCAGTCATCACTGATTTACTAATTCACTGCACTCAATCATGAATTCGTGATTCAGGTTTATAATTTCCCAAATTTATAACTCAAGGCATTTATTTGAACATCTTAGATGTTGCCTAAGAAGCATTTGTCGGTGCTCGTAAAGGAAAAAAAAGAAAACAACAAGATCTCAAAAAGATTTTTTTTCTGTGGGCATGTATTTAGTTAAAAGGGAGTAGAGGAACGTTACAAGCTATCTGTCAATGATAAGCACCAAGCTTACTAAAGAGGAGGAAGACCAAAAACACAAAAAGGAAAAAAAGATAGAGCTACAAGAAGTTGAGGATTACAGCAAACTTAGGCAAAAACATGCCTTATCTAGTCAACGGCTATATGGGCTACGAACTCCCTTACTACCTGACGCCATGCTCAGCCGTAGTGGCCGCATACAATCCAACTTACGACATGAATCCTTAATGCGGTTCGGCCAGAAGCATGTCAACCTTTGTGGTGAAGTCGTCCAAAAGCGTTTTGTCATGGAACAGGACCTTGAAGGCTTCATGCTTGAACTCCGAAAGCGGTTTAGCAAAGATTGTCTCATACTTCTGCATAGCTGCAGAGTTAATGGGTTGTGCTAATTGCGTGAGCCTGAATTTGACCATAAGAACCTGCTACGCCTGAAGAGTTAGGTTGGTTGCCCGAGGTTTAGCAGCTACACGAGTACTCCTACGCGCTTTGACTCTAGGTTGGGACTCTGAGGGTGGGTCTTCTCTGAATCGCAGGAGTTTGGAGAGCGAAGCAAACTCTCTCTTGGATTATGCGTGAAATGTCAGTGACTGATGCATCAATGCCTGAGGAGGCATTCCGCACCAACCATGATGGTGTGACTTGTCCCCTTGCTAAGGTGACACAAGGGGTGAGTCTGTCTACCCACTAAGTGGGGCACAGAGGTGGTGTCTGTAACTTTAGGTCACCATGCTATGGCAGTGTCTGCTACCCACAGGCGCAGACATGGGTGACTACTGACGTTGCCCCATCCTCTAGCTGGGTAGCCATCAAAGTTGAAGCTAGGTCGTCAAGTGGAGGGCATGTGACGATCCAACTAGCGACGAGTGAGGTTACGAACTCCTCAAGCGTCTGGTCATCCAAGGTGTTGCGACCACGGAGCATGGGTCAAGCCTAAGAAGGCACGTCTGGTTGGCTGACTCACCACTATTGGATATAGCATCCCTAGAGGAGACGGTGGTGCCCACCCCGGCCGTCTTCAATGCCTCGATAAGCGCAATAGTAGACGACACAGTCAGGGCTCCACATGACCCTGCCGTGGCGTCCAAGCTCCCAATAGCCAATGTGTGTGGTCGCTTGCATCACGCGCGAGGTGCCAGAAGTGCCGGCAACACATGCAACACGGGGGTAGCTTACAAGTCGCCACCCAATGTGAAGAAGAGAGAAAACACTTGCCGCGCAGTTCCTCCAGAAAGTGCCTAGGTGGTCCTCGTCGCTTCGATGCATTGGAGCAGTACTTTGAGTGGGACAAGCTTCCGAAGGCACATGCGTTAGCACCTTCTACTAACCGTCAGCATCGGGTGAAGAGAAGCTATGCCACGAGTCGGTGGGGCACCCAAGGAATGAGCCTCTCGTGGACCAATAAGCGCCAAACACCATCACCCACGATGCGGTTACCATGATGGTTGTACTATTGCGGATGGGTATCCCATGAGTAAGCGGTGGGCGCCGCTGATGGTGCTTGCTCCTGCTGGTCGGCTTGCCGCCTCTACCTTGGCCATGCGTCCCGCGGCGGTGTCAACAGTGTTCTGGACCTCAACGGAGCACATACATGCCCATACAAGCGGCGGTGATGCCGAACGGTGCTGTCAGCGAATGGCGTTGAGGTAGGAGGGAGCCCTTGGTGAACTCTCCTTGTCGGTGTAGTCTTTGTCGGAGCAATTGATGGATTCTTTAGCCCACTGACGGAACTTGGAGCGGCCCTTCGAGCCACAACTTGGAAGGAACAGGGTCCAAAGGGGGCGAGGGTAGAGGAGGGGCCCCACTCTCCTGTGCCACTACAGCCACCAACTTGCTAGTGTGGCTAGTCACGTGCATGCGGCGGGGGACGCTCTCCCCAAAAGAGGCGACCTCCATCTCCAGATCTAGGGGAGTGGGGCCACCCTAGGCGCTAGAGCAGCCAGATCTGGCAGGCGCCATTGAATGGACAACATCAAACACCGGCAGTGGCTGAGCACCAGGCCCCCTAGGTCTGCGTGCCCCCTAGGCCCAAGCTTGCTGTGGGGAAGGGCAGTCATGAGGTGGATGGAGGTGGGGAGGTCAACATGATGACCACTGTCGGTGGCGGCGCTAGAGGCTGTTGGATGCTATAGTTGCCTCCAGCAGACGCGGTGCTATGGGAGGTAGTGGCGTCCGGGCCGCGAGGTGGTCATCGATGACCTGCCGAGTTCGTGAGGCGAGCGGGGAGAAAGAGAAGGGGGTGGGGAGTAGGTGGCGGACGTTGGCAAGGTGGCTGCCGCTGGTGCCGACTCTGAAGCGGATGTGGCCACCAGGGAGGAGCCCTAGCGAGCGAGGCTGGGCGCTTGGACCGTCATACTAGCCATTTGCTTTGCACCCCTAGATAAAAGATTTGGCAATCCTAGTTCATAGAATCACAAAAGGGTGCTATACATAAATTTTTTCCAGCTCTAAATAATGCTGAAGACACTTAAGATGGGGGGGGGGGGCACGAACATGATCATACTTTAATTGAACATGTTGATGTTGATGCCAACGAAGGTGTTATAGGAGAACAAAATTTAGATGCAGAAGCTGATGGTAATGACGGTGCTACAAGGGAGCAAAATTTAGATGCAGAAGCTGATGCCAACGAGGACACTCCTTGAGGTGAAAATTTTTACCGTTATTTCAGTTTCTTTGTTGTACTATCGTTATCTTTAGCGAGCTAAGATATGCTGCAAGTTAACTCTTCTTAGTATCATATACTTTAATCGTCATGTTAAAAATTATATTGCTGTTTTGTTTGCCCAAAACTTATGCTTACAATTTTGAAGAGAGTTTGCAAGCAATAACCTAATTTTAAAATTACTCATGCCATTAATTTCTCAATATCGAACCTGGACAGAGGATGAGAATGCATTCTCCAGTATCTGTCATCGTGTCCCCAAAGGATGTACAACGATCTTGCTGGTAAGATGTAGCTGTTACTGCAACCACGAGTCTCCAGCCAGAAACCCTGCACAAAAGCATGTATTGTTTGTTTGAACACAAAGTAGAGCAATATGACGAATGAATAATACCCATGCATTGCCTTGGTTAGAAAATAAGAATAATGTGACCTAAAAGTCATCATAAACTTGTTTGTCATCGGGAACATTAAATTCGAGGAGATACAATGCAATGCACGGAACATACCTGTCGTTTGATTCCTGCAAATTTAGCTTTGTTGACCCCTGATTCGCACCACCGATGTAGTTCATCATTACAGTCAATGAGTAGATCCTGCAGACTATAAAGCTGTGGCAAGGATTTAAGGCTCTTGCATCCTTCAATTGTGATCTTCACGAGTGATTTGAGATCACCCATCCACCCTGGCAATGCTGCCAGTCTATCACAGCAGCTCAAAGTGAGGAACCGAAGGAAAGAGAGGCGCCTCATTCCCCCCGGTAAGAACTCCAGGGGACAGCTCACAATCATCAAGCTGTGAAGAGATGTCAGGTCCCCCAACCATTCAGGTAGGTGTTTCAGGCCATGGCATTTACTTACCGTCAAGGACTGGAGGGAGGAAAGGCTCTGAATGCTCTCTGGTAAAGCTTGGATCCCATGGCAGCTAACGATGGCCAAGTTCTGTATCCCAGGGAGATGGTGAAGCAATTTCCAGTTATTTGGAGCAACTTTGCATGACAACACTTGTAGCACTGTCGCAAGCTCACCGCCTCCACTGTTTATGTCATAGGATGATGTTATTACCCTATCACTGTTATTTATGTCCCACTCCTCTGCTCTTGGGAGGCCAGGCTTGAGATTCAACTCGGGGCAGTTCCAAATCGTCAGCTTGACCAGTTTAGGGAACATGAACTCCTCCCTGTCCCGGCCACAATGATCACTACTTGTACTACCTGACACCGTAATGACCCACTCCTCAAGGTTCCGCATATCATTCAGAACAAACTTTTTCAACCTTGGGAAGAACAATACAGATGATGATGAACGGTCACTCCCGCCACACAAGTCCCTGTTATCGATCCTTGTGATTTTAGGCATCCCTTTTAACCGAAGCTCCTGCAGTGCTGGCAGCTGACCTAGTGGTGGCAGGTGGTCGCACATAGGCAGGTCCTCCATGTTGATCCGTATGAGGTTGCCAAGAAAGGAGGTCACTTTGTCAATCCAGCCATTAAGTGCACAGCTTGCAAAACCTGATACAAGAAAATGGGGTGATGCTCCACTGTTTACAATAGGTTGCTGTAGGAACAAATCTGGCCATGATTTGGCAAGGCTAGACCGTGTGTAATATGCAACTGTCTCAACCTGTTCCAGCAAGCTTCTTGTATCTTCAATGCCTGAAATCTCTAGATTAATTAAACACTGCATGTTATTGCCTTTGGCTAGCAATGTATCAATCAAACCGCAGCAATCACTTGTCCCCAGATCACTGAGAGTGATGAGGGAAGCATTAAACTTCCATCCATCACTAGGAAGATGTGGAGAACTGCTGCTGGAGCCATTGACATGCAATTCCGTAGTGTAGCTAAAGGGGCACTGCAAGCCCATGTACTCTGCCAATGACTGCATAGCCTCATCCTTCCCAAGAAGCTGTTGCGATGCTCTACTACTTGCTCTTACTTCCCAGTCTATGCTTCTTGGAGGACATGGAATCATTGTTAACCTAGGGCAGTGGTATATGTTGAGCTCCTGAAGCGAAGGGAACATGAACCCTTCGGGCCTGAGCTGGTGCTGGTGCTGGCTACTAGCTGATGCGGTAGTGCACCATTTGTCTAGGTTCTCCATGTATTCCAAAGTGAAACTTTGCAAGTTCTTGAGTGCTCCGGTGTCATCACCTAATTCTCTGCCCAGTCTCCTGATTTTAGGCATCCGGCATAGATGCAGCTTCTTGAGATTTGCAAGCTGACCAAGCTGTGGCAAACTGGTGCACATTGGAAAATGCATCAACCCGAGTTCGTGGAGCTGACCCCGGCAGAAGGAACCGATTTCTACGTTCCATTTAGGGAACCTTTCACCCATGTAACCCTGTACCCTAAACTTTTGAAGATTTTCAGGTGGTTCAAGCGCCTGAAGTAGTGCCTCGTCCTCAACGAATCGGCCAACATTCAATGTCCACATCAGTCCCAAACTATGTAATCCTGATCTGGCCGGCATCTTTAGTGCTTCAGCCTCATCAACTTCTCGCACATTCTCGAGGCGATACAGTTCCAGCTCAGAGAACTTCTCCTGCTCCAGCTGGGTAATGTTGCTTCGGATGCTGCCAACCTGCGCTTCAATGACAAATGCAGGTAATGACTGCAGACCAGCACCTAGCCTATGTTGCAGAATGGGTTTCCTCACCGATTCTGCACAACCATCCAGCAAAATGAACCTGACGCTTTTCATTTGGCCCAGCCTCTGTGGTAAATTTCCCAATTGACTACAGTCAGAAAGATTCAGTGTATGGAGATGTTCGAGGTCACAAAATTCTTCAGGCAGACCTACAAGTTTCGGACAAGATGACATATCTAAGTAGTTCAAACCCAGAAGCTTGTTAAGACCATCAACAGGTATGTTTAATTCAGAACAGCTTGAGATGTCGAGGTATTGGAGACCAGCAAGTCTAACGAAAGAATCTGGTAGCTTGGTGAGTTTCAGACAGCCTGATAGATCCAACTTTTTTAACTTCTTCAGCACACCAAGAGATTCTGGTAACATGCAAAGACAGGAGCAGCCCGACAAATTAAGGTTCTCCAAATTCTGGAGTCCGGCAAGATCGTCAGGTAATGAACAAAGTTGATAGCAGTTCTTTAGGCAGAAAAAACACAGGCAGTTGAGTTGGCAAAATGAGCTGGGCAGTGCCTGCAGATTCTTACAGTCTGATATGTCAAGATGCATCAACTGACCCAATTTGGTGACTGAGTCTGGTAGTTTGGAAATGGTACTGCCATGTAGATTGAGATACTGCAGTTTGGACAAAGTGCCGATGGCTTTAGGGAGCTCTTTGCATTGTATTCCTGAAGCGTTAAGGTACCTCAGCTGCATCAGATTTCCAATCAAGGAGGGAAGCTTCTCAATATGAAGCCCACTAATATCCAGGACCTGCAGGCGTTTGGCAAATGAGGAATTGTACCATTTTAACTTCAATGTAGGACAATCTTTAATATGCAGAGCCCTTAACCCAGCAAGCTGATTAATCTTATGCAAGTTCTCCTTCTCACAAGCAAAAACCATGGCATAACGAGGTGAATCATGTGTACATAACATATTCTCCTCATTGAAAATTACTAATTCATCATCACAAACTAACGTAGCAAGGTCGTGTACCAAGTCATGCATCTTAAGTTTGGCTGGAGCTCCAGAACTCCTCATCGTCACCTGAAAAAAGTAACTCAAGAGATCAATGGAATCACTGGCTAGTATTTTTTTTACAAAGAATGTTTTTATTGTACATAAGATAATTACATCGAGTTGATACAAATATCTTCAGTTCGCTCCCGAGCTCGACATATTGAGATGCACAAAGCCTAGAATAATGCATCATGCAATACAATAGAACAGATGAGGTAATATTTTATACTAAATCGTAAGATAACCTGTTGCTGTTCTTGTTTATTTTGCTGCAGCAGAGAGTTGGCAAGTCAATCAACCTTGTTGTCCTTTCTATCTACTGTAGAAGCATGGCAACAGTGCCAAGTAGTGGCTGATATAATCCAAATAGTAGGCCTTGATTAAATCTAGGGTATAAAGTTTTTGGATGTCACATGGAAGTGTTCGGATAGTAATAATAAAACAAGTTACAGAAGTCCTAAGTACTCCGCGAGACGAATTTACTAAGCCTAATTAAAGCATGTTCACTTGTCTAAAAAGCCATGGCTGAAGGTACTGTTCGTTGATTTGTTGTGAGAAAAAAAACACTGCTGAATGACTAGCATATTCGGCAGATAAGCACAAGCGAACAAGGCTTCATTAGGACATGTTTTCTGTAGCTTTACTATAGCATCATATTGTCAAATCATGGACTAATTAGGCTTAAAAGATTCGTCTCGCAAAATATTCGTACTATGCAATTAGTTATTTTTTAATCTATATTTAATACTTTATGCATATACCCAAACATCCGATGGTATAGAGAGTACAATTTAGGCTGTACCAAGTAGTGGCTAGTGGTACTGGTGTACCTTTCAGTTGGTAGCTAGAGATGTATATGTATCAGTTAGCATGGCAATGAAAACAAAGTTCAGCTAAACCACATTTCAGAGCAGAAGAGCTGCTGTTCGTGCTGTGTGTGTTGTGTTCAACCCCTTCTTCTACCTGTAGCCGTGTGAGGTTGTGAGTATTTTGGTGAGCTAGTTGCTCACCTGTGCAGGGAGATCAAGGGGCATAAATCAATATTCTCTCCTACAATTGGGAACCGGAGGCTGAAGGCTCAGGCTATCCACGATAGTAAAAAATATTTCCATCGTTTGATCCTGATTTCACCGTCCTGATTTACTTCAGTGATTGGTAACTGTTGTTGAACACGTGCCAATCTTCCTGTGGCCCGGACCAAAATAGTTCATTCGCGAACCGTCTCGGCATCTCTCCATCCATCACAGCCAAAACAAAAAAAAATTACCTCCCTCTATCTCTCTCGAGGCATTGGCACGCGAGAGGTGCCAGCGCTGAACACCAGCGCCCACGCTGCTCCCCTGCCCCTGCACTCGCCTTCACTCCCCCTGCTCTCTCTCTCTATCTCTGTGGCGGTGCCACGGGAGCCCCTAGCACGGCGGCGGCATGTACGATGTCACTGCTGCTATCTGCCCCTTCCTCTTCTTTGTCCTAGACCCTAGATCCAGACGCGGCTCTTTCGCTCCCTCTTAACTGCCTGGATGGATCCCTAAAGAGCACATGATGTTGGGCTGTATATATGTAAAAACATATGTCATGTATGTTAAAATATATATACGAGTCTCGAGAAGAAATGAAGATGTTCCTTCAAAAAAAAAGGAGAAACGAAGATAAGGCTATATGGCAGTAAATGCACACTATATTGATGAGGATTGAAAGCTAAAAGGCTTTCTTTTGAGGTAACATATTAATGAAAAACTTCCTTTTTTGTTGCCTGTTTGTTTCTTTTGAGGTAACAGATTAACTAATCTTGCATGTGTTGTCATTCGATTTTGTAGGTTCTTGTATGTACCACAACCCAATACTTCTGAAAGTCATAAGTGTTGTCCTTCATGACATACTCAAGGGATTGCGGCATTGCATTAAGAAGAAGGTGTCGACCATGACTCTCGACAACTGCAGCACAACAGTATTGCAAAAAACTCGACCTGAGCACAACACTATTCGTAACTCCAGCTTGCTTACCTTCCCTCAATTTAAATATGCAAGAGGTGTTGATATGTGTGCTTTGCTGTGGCAGGGGCATCACCCACGAATCCTCGCCCTTCCTGAGGTAGTTAGTCAGACGGAGCTCGAAGCGGTGGCGGCGCATGGAGGTGTGTTTCCTGTCCCCATCCCCGCATGACATCCTTGGAGGTGCAAGTTTCGCGGAGGCAAACCACCCCATCTCATAGCGCTACTGCGACTCCTTGGCGGCCGACATGAACGCTGCCATAGCCAACATTGATGCGGCGGTGGGAGAAGTGGGAAAACGCATTGCGAAACAGAGGAGAGGAGGCTTTGGCAAAAGCCGGAGCTTATCTATTGGTTTATCCATACCCATTGACCGGTTTTGATAATTAGGATATTTGAGTTTCCAAACTAACCCTTAGGGGTCTAGCGTTCTATCTCATACATTTTGTATTATGTTTGATATTTATTGATCTTAAAACAAGATAAGGATGACGTTGAATATTCATTCTCATAAACATATCAGAAATCTGATTTTGAGTATTCGGATTTGGATATAGTATTGATATTTAATATCCGGATTCAAATACGAACTATCCATATAGGGTTTCAACTATTTGAGGCCAGACAGATCATAACATACGCATCCTGTTTCATCCCTACATATGGGTATAAATGAATGCATTACTTCCCCCTTGGCATCACTACTTCTGTGCCATGATTAGTGAAATCTACTATGGTCCTAGATAGATTTGGTGAAGGAATATCAAAGTTTTAGTGTGGACTTTGGTGCAAGGTGTTAGAGCTCGTACGAAGGTGATGGAACTATCTTTCATATATTTGACAAATACTTGTCTTTTGAACCTCTACTTCCCCACCTAATTATGTGAGGATAGAGTTGGATGTGTAACTGGAGGAGGAAACAACAAAATTGGACATCATTAATTGGTGGAATATGTTGCAGGGATGAAGTATCCTACTTTGAGAAGTGTTGCTTGAGAAATTATGGCAATTCCTAACCCTATTAGCATCCAAGTATGTCTTACCCACAAGGATTCATGGGTGTGGGTCCGAGTTAGAGTTTAGGATACAGTCATGGGCAGGTAAATGCTTTACCTACACCTTGAATGCATATAGGACCCAATTTTGTGACTTGGGGTTCTAGTGTTTATTAACCAATGTGTTGTGACCAACGTGTGTTTCATAGCAGTATTCACATTTAAGTAAGCCAAAAGTTGAATGGCGACAAGTTTCTTGCCCCCGAAGATTGAAGACATGGTTTGGTGTTTGGAGTATGGTACAAAGAATATTTGTGAAGACTAAGAACATAATATAGTGAATGTAAGCTTAGTGCTTACAGATGTACGCTGCAGTGTGTACATGGCCTCAAAGATATTCATGACTTGGTTCAAGGCACCAAATTAATAGCCTTGAAGAAGTGCATAAGGGATTGTAGGTTGTTCTGTCAGCCTCATGGTCTAACTGGCCACGTGACATTTGGACTGCGAGCCAGAGATAGGAGCACTTGCTCTAGCGTTGGGCTTGGCCAGTGCACCAAAATTGAAGCGTGCACTATTTTAGAGCCATGGCCCACTTGGTGACTCCTAGCGGTCGGACCGCCGATGTTGACGGTTGGAATTGTGTTGGACTGAAGAGCACAGGAAAAGCCACTATTCAAAAGGAGGAAAAGCACATGTTCTGTTGGTGGACCACTAGACCAATTTGGTGGTGGGACGAACCTTACTAGTGCGTGGTTTCTGTCTTGCAATGTGGCCATGGTATGGGCTGTTTGGAGCATGGGTCTTGGGCCGAGCTGCAGGTGGTCATTGGCATGCGTGGCAACAAGTTGTTGGGCCTCACAGTCAATCATAAGAGCCGGTTGGACCAATGGTTGGGCTGGTCCAACTTTATGGCTCCCCCTTTATATATAGAGGGGTGGCAGACCATTTTAATGGTTGAACACCTTGGGGACTTTGTGCCCTCTTTTTGTGCAGTGTTCTAGCCCTCCAACTCACTTGTACTTAGCGGAGATTGTGTTCGAAAGTGAGAGAGCAAATCCTAATGCATTGCATTGCGAGGTTTGCTTTGAGTGGCAATAGATGTTTCTCTTGCAAGCAAGTGGTGCTTATTATTCTTGGAGGTTGCCACCTCCTAGATGGCTTGGGAGCCTATGGACTCCATGTAGCACACATGGAGATTGTGCAGTGCTCTAGAGGAGATCGTATTGTGAGGGCTATTGTGCTCACCCCGTCGAAGATCACAAAGAGCAACTCTAGTAGAAGTAAGGTGTGAAAAGTGCCAAGTGGTTCATCCAGATCAAGTGCTAGAGCTCACGTTGGTGAGTGTGAGTTTGCAGGCTTGCTACTAGCAAGAGGATCAGTGACAACCTTAGACTTGCCTTAATGGGGATTATGTAATTGGAAAGCCATCAAACCTCAGAATAAAAACCATCATGCCAACATAGTCTTCTTGTTGGTTTGCAATACCCTGCTATATTTTCCATGGATAATAGTACCAATGCTCTGTGCATGCCTAGGCAACTCACCATTGAATCGGTTGATAGGCGACAGCTCTCTTCATCCCGACAAGTCAGGGAAGAAATTGGCCTGTTCCATGATCATTGTCTCCTCTGGTCCTCTCCTTCAGTCTTCTTTGTGGTCAGTCTCAGTGTCACCGTGCATGACACCCAACTGCCCTCTCGTCCTGTCGTCCAGTAGTTCGTCCAGTAGTTTTGTTCATCATGTTGTTCTGTGTTGTGGTAGTGTCGCCAACTCACCATGCTTTAGCAAAGTTTGTGGACATACCTTCATTAGGGCCTCCCCAGCGCACCACGCTGGAATACTGCCTCAATCTCCACGTATGCATGAATCGGCCATGTCATAGCAAGTAGTGCTTCCACAGGGTGTCAGAGGCCCTGTAGAAAACCATTTGTCTCGGCCGAGAAAAAGCAAAGGCAGCTGTTGAAGAGTGTGTTGTGGTGAAGAGGCACTCAAACATGACGTTGCTTCCTCTCAAAAGTAGAGCATGAGAACAAAAAACGAGAAACAAGAAAGGTGTGCTCTGGGACCATAAAAGTGATAGGAGAGCAGTGGGAGCAGCTACCTGCACTGAGAGACTACCATTTTCAATTTATCTAACTCCTACATGGACTGTAACTTTTTGTTGAGGCACACAGCTAGTGCTGCCCGCGTTGTGCTGCCCTTAGGGAAACACTATGGACGAATTTTTGTTTGAGTGCTGATACTTTGTCTAGCATCAGTTAGTATGAATGACTTTACTAGCACTTCCCTATAACCTTATGAAATTATGTCTTTTAAGTGTATCAATACCACCTATTACTTTGATCAAGTGATGCTTTGATCTAATTTTGTCATATGCCATCTGGCTATGGCCTTACCATGTTGTGCACTAAAATAATTCCTTGTGCTGTGGGTGTGGTTTTATTAAGTTGTTAAACACCACTTATTTACTGGTATTCTGTATCATTTATATTTATTATTATTACAAAATATTCTAGATGTGTCATTGTTTTTTAGAGAATTGTGTATCCGCGTATCCAAATCTAGAAGCAATGAAGATAGGGTTAGATTTTTCCAAACACCACATGATAATTCATCCCTGACAACCATGAGTTTCCTTTATTTTATTCTTTGTGTTGATCCATATATAATTGGGTTCTTGGATTATGGTTGATAAAAAGCTCATTAAATCTCTTTAATCAAAAAATGGAAAATTATGATTACCGGAACATATGGAAGTATTCACAAGTACTTTAAAGGGTGGGAGGTAAAACCAGTCCTAGCGGTTTCCTAAAAACATATATGCAAGTATTCAGATGTACTGATTTTGGCGGTTTTAACAAAACATGGACGATTGGGGACTTATTGCACACTTTGGAGATGCTACAATGGAAGTCTTTGGTAGCCTTGGATGTATGTTTAGCAATGGTTTATGCTAATGACTTTACGTCTCTAGTGACATGTTATTATGCGTAAAGCATCATATAAAAGGTAGAGCTTGGGTTGTTTCGATTCCATCATCTAAAAGTGTATATTGGCAGTGGACAATATTTTCATACAATTGAATTGGTCAAAAACTCAAACCAATTTCATGAATTTTTTGTTGCGCAAATAATTAAACTAGAGATGGTTCATATTCAGAATAACATAAAAACTCAAATCAGAATACTAAAGAGCCCTCATCTTGATATCAACCCACAAAGCAATTCACAATGAATACAAGAAAACACCATTTTCTGCACTGACAAAAGACGCTAATTTTAACTGTCCATTCATAATAAATACAAAGGAGAGCCAACCAAATGGAGAAGCAATGTCTGTTTTTAATTCATAGTCTGAATAGTATACTGGCTCTGATGATAATGAAGTGATAGTGAGGGGTAGTTCGTATATGGGTCAGTCCCTCTTTTTATAGAAGTACATGAAAAAATTGAAGTAAAGTACTAGGTTCCATTAACTTACGGTTATGTCAACTCTATGGAAGCAAGCATGAAGCTTTTACAGAGAGCTATATAATTGAGTAAGTGAAAGACAATAACTCACCGAAGATGGCCCTGAATCTTGAAGAAATGACATGTCCAATAATTCGCGAATGTTTTCCTCTGCAAGCCTTTTAGTTTTCCCCGGGTTTTCAATTATACCCTGATTTTTCCAGGGGTTTACAATTAGCCCAAGAGCAATCCATTGGTGGCATAATTCTTCACGATCAATCTCACAGCCTTTAGCAAAACTTGCACAGTAGGCAAAGCATAACTTTAGTCTTGGAGTCATTAAGTGGTATGTCAGCCTGAGTGATCCAAGAACAGTTTTCTCAATAGCATCTCGTCCATAATCTGATGTGGGCGGAGAGATACCTTTTATTAAACTCAATAGTTCTTCACCGGTTCCTGGTTTCAATAGGGATGCAATAGTCTTCAGAGCCAAAGGTACACCTCTGCACTTTGCTACAATTTCATCCAGTGCAACTTCTGGAATATCACCTTCACGGAAATATGAGGATGCAACATGCTTAACTAAATCAAAGCTGAGTTTGTCTGATAAAGGTTCCAAGGGGAATATTATTGCTTTTGGCGTATTCAACTGAATAGCTTTGCGTGAAGTAACTAAGATCGAGACATTGCTGCCTAGTATACCCTGCAATCTCTCCAAGGGAAATGAATTCCAAAGATTATCCAATACAATGAGACATCTACCCGTGAGGACCTTTTCGAGATGCTGGTATATGGATTCAAGAATCTCAAGGTTGCAATGTGTAGGTTCAATTATTGAGATTATTTTTTTGCAAATCTCTTTCTCATCACAATTTTGGGGCAAGGAAACCCAGGCCCTCTGTGGAAATGCCTCCTTGATTCTTTCATCATTGAACACCAATTTTGCTAGTTCAGTCTTGCCAACACCAGCAAGCCCTTGAATAATGGTACAGTTATTAGTTTCTTGAGCATATGTATTGGAGCTAAGCAGTATATTAATGACACATTCTTTCTCAACTCTACGACCAACAATCACATCTGATGGCCTTGATATTGTTTCTAGTTCCTCATAAGTAACTGGTTTGTGTTCACGTCTCCACTCAGTCCCAAATTGTTTTTGCTTCCTTATTTCATCTAACTTTTTATTCATCCGCTTCATGCGTTTGGCCATGTCACCACTAAACATTATCTGTTGAAACAATTAATTCATCAAATCCAGATGTCTATTTTGGAGTGAAAACATTAGTCAAAACCAATGGTAAAAAATGTATAGACACCATACAATATATTTTTGTCAAATATTAATGCCTCAGTGAATACCTAGATTTAACACCAAAATTGGTCAAAAACAAAGATCACTTTGCCCGTGGATATTTGAATATAAAACAAACTATATACTGAAAAATGCATGATGAAACATGATTTTCAGTGTATTATATGCCATACCATTCTAGGGTCCATGTGTGTGTTGTGGAAGAAGGTGCGGATGATGGTGATCCCACAAGGACCAGCGCCCTTCAGTTTTCCATTAATATAGTTTTTTTATTTGAAAGCCTAAAGAGATTCGGTATAATGTGTGAGATATTTGTATAATATTTAGAGAGAGTATAGAGACTTGGGTGACAACACCACGTCTCCCTAGAGACAAATACAATATCCTAATTACTAGATATACTCTAACACCTAGAGACAAATACAATATCCTAATTACTAGATATACTCTAACATGCTCCGCAATCGTAAATAGGAGTATCACAAATAGTCGGAACTATAGATGAAGTTGGGATTAAAACGTCCCCTGTAGTCATATTGGGAGCATTGTAGATGGTCAGACTAGATAAAGTCTAAGGCTATCCCCATAGTCATAGCAATGTTATAACACTCCAAAATTTTTAATTTTGGATTGTTATTAGAAAAACATTAAATTAAATAAGGATTTAAAATTTTTCTAAAATATTACAAGATTTTTATTAATTATTGTTTTTATGAAATGAGGAAAATGTGAAATTTTAAAACTTTTATAAAGATAAGTGATAAGCGAAGGGTGTTTGGTTTTGATGTGTGCTTTGTGCTCTAGTTTTGTTTGTCTGAGAAAAGTAAATTTTCAAAATTTCTAGCGAGCCACGTTTAGGTCCTTTTGTTTTTCGGAGAAATAAAATTTCAAAAGTTCTATTTGAAAACTAATTTATAATTGAGTTGAAAAATAATTTAAAAATGAGTTTTTAACAAGATATGCTTTGTTTCTAAAAGTAGTAAAGAAAACATGCTCCTAAATAATCTCAAATTAGGAATTAAAAGGGTTTTGAAATTGGTTTGGCAAAATAGTTTAGAAATCTTGGTTTACAAAAAGGTTTTTCTTTCCTTTTCGTTTTCAGCCCAGCCTAGCTTCGGCCTGCTTAGCCCCTGGCTACCCCCACCCCGCGCCCCCTCTCAGCCTTGGGCTGAAGCCCTTCTCCCGCGCGCAGCTGCCGGCCCAGCACCGCGGCCCATCTCGTGCCCCAGCCGCTTGAGCCGCTGCCTGGCGGGCCCCGCCTGCCAGCCCGCTTCTGAGCCGCTGGTGCCTCGACCCCACGCGTCAGCGGGGAGGGGTCATCCCCTACCTCCGAATCGCGCGGAGGAGCCCCGCCACCGCCCGATTTCGCGCTCGAGCGCGCGGAACGAGGTTCCCCGGCCTATAAAGGCCCGTAACCCTGTGCACCGCCCGCCCGCCGAACCCTAGCGAAGCCCCGCCGCCATCTCCTAAACCCTGGCCGCGTCGCGCCGTCGCCATAGCCATGGAGCCGAAGTGCCGCCGCCGTCGATCTCCGTATCCTCTCCGTCTCCATCGACAAGAACACCTGCCCGAGCTCCTCCATCGCGCAAGGAACTCAGTGGTGCCCCTAGTTCGCCTCCTCCCCCTTCTCTTTGCCCCGCGCGCGCTCACCGGAGCAAGCCACCGCCGCCGAATCGCTCTGCCGCGTGCGCAGTCGCCTCCGGCCTGCATCGGTGGACGTGGACCCCTGCATCGGGTTCGCGACGTCGAGCCGCACCCGCCCATGTCCTCGCTTCGACCATCCGTGCGCCGTAGGCCCTGCACCGCCCAACTCCGGCGAGCCTCCGCCGCGCGCCACCGCTAGGAGCGCTGCTCCGGCGAACACGCCCTGCGCGGAGATCCCCTGGCCATCCGATCCGAAGCGAACGGCTCAGATCTACCGGTCAACCGAGTCAGCGCCCGCGTCAGCAGCTGACGTGGCGCCACGTCATCGCCACGTGGGCAGCGACCTGGTCAATAGGTCAACACCGTGGTCAGCACCTTCAGTTTTGCGGTAAGGCCCCTGAGTTTTTTAGAAAATAACCCGCAGTCCACTAAAGTTCAAAACTAATTAGATCTAGGTCCTGTTTCTTTCAGTTTAACCCCTGACGCCACTGGTATTTGTATATTTAATCCAAATTGCATTTTTAATTCTGTTTTAATTATTTAAAATACGAAAATTAGTTCTGCGTAATCACGGTTTTGCCACTGACCTAGTTTTAGCCATAGAATCCGCGTATTAATTCCGATTGAGCCCACTCTTGTCGCGTTAGTTTCATATCGCCGCGCTCTACGCAGTAGTATAAATATTTATCATGTAACTTATTTCTGAATTTATTGATTTAAATATAATTTGATTAATAGCTTTTAAATTAGAAATAATCTAGGGTTGTAATTCGGTTCTCGTTGCGTTGTGACTATATCGGTGTAATCTAAATATTAGCAATGCTATTTTTCTTTATCTCATGTTTATGAGTATAATTAATCCGATTAATGTTTCGAATGCATTCCTATTTAATTAATTTAAAAACACATTAGGATTACACTTTGGTATCTTTATAATCAAATGTGAACTCAAATACTTCTTAATTATAATTTGGTTATTTAAACATGAAGCACATAAATAATTTAAGTAATACTTATCTAAGTCTTTTTGAACTAAAAGTAAATTATGTTTATAATTTTGATCTTTTATAAATAAATAATTAAATGCTCACGTTATTAATATTAACTATAATGTTTCTTTATTAATTATACCTTGATTAGTTTTAACCTGATATATAATCACTTGATTAGTTTCTTTCATATAATCCATATTTCAAAACTATAAATGCTTAATTGGCTTCAGTGGTATATAATTACTTATAATAATTATGACTAAAGTTTAACTCCAGCTTTATAGTTTGGTCGACTCAACTTTTAGACAAAGTCTATCACCTCTTTTAATAAAATACGACCAGCGTATAGTCGCCTTCTCCGTTACTCTTCGAACCTCGAAAGTCGTGTCCGTTTAACGATAGCCCCGTTCTCAATCGTTCTTGCGTTGCCTCGATCGTAGCAACAAGTCGTGTCGTTTAGTGCGCTCTTTCTAAGCTTTTCTTTTGATTGTCGTTTGTTCTTAGTCATGATTGTTGTTTGTCTGTTTGTGTTGCTTGGTTGCTACGAGTAGAAGCGTGGTTCATCAACAGTGAAGATCAGGAGCTGAGGACCGACAGTCGAAGCAGAAGTTGGAGATCAGAAGAAAGAAGTCAAAGAATTCTGAGCAGTTATACACTGGGAATAAAGGCAAGTGCAGACACCCTTTGATCATATTGTACCTATGAACTTTAAATACATTTACTTTCCATTGCATGTGTCTTAATACTGCAAACCCTAAGGACATGACTAGTCTTCTACTATATTCCTTGTATACCTGGGTTTATACATGGGTAGTATAGTGAACAGTAGATATGCTTAGTTGCTCTACTCATCTAATCTATATAATAATAAAAAATAATGATCTTGCTTAATAAATTCTTCAATGATGATAAATGATTAAATGATGAACAATGGTCACTTCGGTGATGGAGATGTTGCGGTGCTTGCGAGCATCGTGGTTTGGTCGCGGACAGGGGGAGCGGGTACTGTTGGTGGTCCGGTTTGCCGGGCGTACCCGTCTCTGCTCTCCGTAAGGACTTAGTCAGGGAGCGCCCCCCTGGGACTTACAGTGCAGCTCCAAGCTATATGGGCTCTGGCTTGACTAATTAGCAGGACCTCCACTAGTAGGGTGTTACTTTCCGGGTAGGCGTAAGGAATGTAGCTTGGGTATTCATATTAAGAGGTCGGTCAGTTCGGGGTCCCATTGCTATGGGCACGGCTGCCGCGCGCCCCGGCAAAAACTTACGAGTGGCATCCTATTAGTTGGACCCTGTGAAAGGTCTCGTAGTGAAACCCTGCCTGCTCACCTTGGTAGTGTTTTGGGGAGTCGCGACCCCGGGCGAATGGGAATCACGACTTGGAGTGAACGTGCACACCTCTGCAGAGTGTAAAACTGATATATCAGCCGTGCTCACGGTCACGAGCGGCCCAGACCCTCACTTGATGAGCAAATTGGATTCACTGGATACTTGGAGGCGAAATTTGGTTGAGGTTGCTACCTCGTGCTTTGGCGGAATGGCTATTCCGTGTTGGTAGGATTGCTATCCTATGTTCTTAATTGGGATTGTTATCCCATGATATTAATGGGGTTGCTACCCCGAGTTACTATCCGAGGTTGCTACCTCGGTGATCTTAATAATAATAGTAATTATAATGATGACTAATAATATTGCTAATTAACCTTCATCTAAATAAGGGTTGGGATGCTTTACTCATGTTTAGTAATAGGTTGTTTTAATAAAAGAATTGTAATAAAAGTGTACCAACTAAAAAGCTCACCTGCAGTTAAACAGTGTCAGCTTTTCCTTTGATTAAGCCTTGCATGTCATTATACTTTCCGTCTGTACTCGCTGAGTTCGACATGAACTCACCCTTGCTATTTCCCCCCCCCACACCTCAGTGTGTAGTAAAGTGCTCCTCAGAAGAGGGATAAAGATGCTATGGAGTTTTTCTAGAAGCTTATCAGAAGTGCTTGGCGTACGGAGCCCCCAGTCAACCGTCCCTGAGAAGAATGGAGCCTAAGAAGTTCTAGCTACTGTTTCCGCGTACTCTGATGTTTGTAAGTGTTAATTTAAATATGTTTTCCGCTATATATAACATTGTTTTCTGATATTTCTATTCTTTGTTGTATGTGTGGACTTCCTGGGCACACATATGACGACTCTGGTCTTATTTTTAAAGCCAGGGTGTGACAAGGAATGGTATCAGAGCAATGTTGACTGTAGGACGTATGCCTAGATAGCACTGGTCGATTTCTAAAGCTTATTTTGCTATAAAACTATTTTCTCAACCCTTGTCTCTCTGACTCTGACTATTTTCTCAACCTTGTCATGTTGTATCCACTCCTTGAATAGCTTTCTTTGAGCTATTTCTATTAATCTCCTTGGCTTTTGTTTAGTTGTTTTACTTAAGTTTTCAAAAACTTATTCTATTCCAAAATTCGATGGCCCTTCATCATCTCAGACTTGCCTTTTAGGATGACACCCACTGTTGAAGAAGCACGTGTAGTATCGTTGATGTGATGTGTGCTTGTTTTGCTTGGTTTGTTGTTTGTGTGTTGTCTTTGTTCTAGTGTTTTGAAGGAGTTCTGGAAGAAGACGTTTAGAGATTAGCTCAATCTTTGTTAAGTGGGGTAGTGATCTCTCTTATCCTATCCATACCTATTGTCAATCTTGATCCTCTCCACCTATTTTCTCTCACTTCACATCCTGCTCTTTGTCCATATTACTCTAGCTCATTCTACCATTGCCTTATGTCAGATGATTGATCCAAGAGGTGTCATCAATGGAAAGAATACCAGTGATCAGAGTCAACAAATGCCTTTTGTAACACGACTAAGCAGTGAACAGATGATAGTCTGGCAAGCTCAGATCCTAGAGATGGCAGCTGATCAGATGGCTAGACTCCAGAATCTTTTGACAGTACAATCTCTACTTCTCCAAGGTGACATTAAAGGAGCTTTCGTCAAATATCAGGAGGACCCAGCTATGCCACCCATGTTCCCAATAAACAAGGAGAAGCCCTCGTTTACACAAGATCAAGTACTAAGTGGAGTGGGACCACAAAAAGATTCTCAGTTACATTTAGAAATGAACATGACTGAAACTCAGGAAGAAGCAATGAAGCGACAAGTCGTAGAAGCCTGGAAGAACATGAAAGCTAAGAAAGATGGTATTAATGAGGCACTTGGGATTCAAGAGCCGTGTAATTGCTGCAGATATTATGGTTTACCGTGCCTTCAGAAAAAGTCAAGCGAAGGAAAGGTAGAAGTACCCCAGGATCAACAAACTGAAGGTAACAAGAAAAGGAAGCCAATCTCCCTAGAGCCACTGTTAAGTGTCGAGCCAAATCTGAGATCTACATCACAGTTACCTGTAGCTCCAAACTCTCATCAGACACATTCATTTCTTGAAGAAATAGATACCCCATCAGCTACACTTGCTATGCCAGAGTTATGTCTAGATGGATGGACCATCACCTACACCGAACTTCATCCTCGAAAAAGTAATCAAGCTAAGAAGCGAATAAGTGAAGAGACTCCATTGAAGGAGAACCCTCAGAACCAACAAATTAGTAGCACTCTGGTTACTCCTCATACATTAACTCAAGGAACTCAACATCAGGATAGCACCTACGTTAAAACGGTTAGCAATGCTTGTTACCAGTGTCACGAAGAGGGACATCACAAGAAGCATTGTCCAAAGAAGTACCCAGTTCGTGACTATGTTAATGGTAGATTGAACCATGTGGATCTGTGTGCTGCTCGCGAAGCACAAAATGTGGTGTTTGGATCGATTTTAGTCAACTCAAATCCTGCCACTGTTTTGTTTGACTCAAGTTCTTCACATTCTTTCATCTCAAATAAATGTGTTGCTAATCATAAGATGCTTATGTTGGAAATGAAGAAACCCATACTGGTCAAATCACCAAGAGGGAAGATAAAAGCAACACACATGTGCCCAAAAGTCAGTCTCGGTATAAAAGGTGTAAATTTTGAGGTGAATCTTGTAGTTTTGGAATCAATGGAGATTGATGTCGTTCTTGGAAGAGGATGGTTAACCGCTTGTCATGGAAAGATTGACTGTACCCAACACTCAGTATCTCTAACCACCCCATCAGGAGATAGGTTTATGTATGAAGGTATTCAACTTCACCCCAAGGATTAAAGGACTAATGGAATGATTGTATCGACAACGAGGCAGTTCAAAAGAAATATGGACGTTATACAGAGGCGATATATTCTCAACATCTGATGTGAAGCAAGTTATATTGAGGGACCCAGATAGATTTGAGCTAGTCAATAATGGTCTATGAAATCTGAAGTCAGTTATGTCTATTAGCTTATAAAGATTTTGTATTCAAGTCACTTGTAATTTTCTTTGTAAAAAGAGATGTCTTGTTCATTGGACCTTATCATTCTTAATCTCCTGATATGAGCTATGAGTTGTTTGACCAGATGTTCAGTCTATTTATGGTAATTGATGGAACCTTGGGCGAAGCACATCATGCTATCCCAACATCAAGTTGTAGTGCTTACCTATGAAGTGATCTTAAGTATTTCATACAGAATGACTCAAGATCCTTTGTGTAGTTTTTCCTCACAACTTTTCCCAAACACTTCAAGTAGTAGAGAAATCTGCTTAGAATTCATCTATGGAGACCACAAAGAAGCACTGAGTGATCTAGAAAATGTCATGCCTGTTGACCTATCAAAGCAAGGCAATAGAAAACCGAGGTCCTAAGGTAAGACTTCTTTTTCACCGTGGAATATATGCTGGACTATCACGTGACAAAACGCAGAACCTGAAAGTCAGATGTAAAACCATACCGATATATGGTCAATATCACCGACCCCTTGGTTTGTTTTGCTCGGAAGTGTTCAAGAACTTTCACCTGGATAAACTTCTTGTCTTCTGACTTATGTCTCACACCAGCACTAAGAAAATTAAGAACATCTTAATCTATCTTTTCCAATCATTGTGTTGATTCTCTCCCTGTTCCTCGGAATCTCCATCTGTGCAGCGTGTTGTCGAACTAGTAACCTCCAAAGGAAAACTTTGAAGATTATCTACCGACAAGATGAGTGTTCTTATACAGGATTTTGGAAGATAAGCTAACACTTGGTTTAAGTGGGGTAGCGTCCGCTACGATCATCACTCTCGAAAATCTCTAATCAGAAAGACATGGAGAACTATATATTGATCTTTATCATTCTTGCGATGAGCCCTTATCAATTTTGACAACATGTAATCTTGGATCCTACGTTTCATAGGACTACAAATGATTAAGCGAAGACTTAAAAAAAAAAAAAATCTCAGTCCTTGTCAAGTTTTGCTAATTCTTTATCCTTTCATCTTCTATCTCATAAATCTTGAATCAAGGAAATTATGAGCACCATAACATGAATATTTATCTCCCATATATCATCCCTGTTAATATTGGCTTCTCGCCCTTGTACCTTATCATAATACAGGATTCAAAGATCAATTCTTATCTCGTACATTTATCTTTCTTTGTCATCAATCTTTACCATACTCTTTACCCTTTATGTCTCTATTTATTCCTTCGATCACGTCTTGAAAGTCTCGAAACAACTTCAATGATCTACTTTATCTTTCTCTCTAGTTTCTTCAAATCTCGGGACGAGATTTATGTTAAGTGGGGTAGATCTATAACACTCCAAAATTTTTAATTTTGGATTGTTATTAGAAAAACATTAAATTAAATAAGGATTTAAAATTTTTCTAAAATATTACAAGATTTTTATTAATTATTGTTTTTATGAAATGAGGAAAATGTGAAATTTTAAAACTTTTATAAAGATAAGTGATAAGCGAAGGGTGTTTGGTTTTGATGTGTGCTTTGTGCTCTAGTTTTGTTTGTCTGAGAAAAGTAAATTTTCAAAATTTCTAGCGAGCCACGTTTAGGTCCTTTTGTTTTTCGGAGAAATAAAATTTCAAAAGTTCTATTTGAAAACTAATTTATAATTGAGTTGAAAAATAATTTAAAAATGAGTTTTTAACAAGATATGCTTTGTTTCTAAAAGTAGTAAAGAAAACATGCTCCTAAATAATCTCAAATTAGGAATTAAAAGGGTTTTGAAATTGGTTTGGCAAAATAGTTTAGAAATCTTGGTTTACAAAAAGGTTTTTCTTTCCTTTTCGTTTTCAGCCCAGCCTAGCTTCGGCCTGCTTAGCCCCTGGCTACCCCCACCCCGCGCCCCCTCTCAGCCTTGGGCCGAAGCCCTTCTCCCGCGCGCAGCTGCCGGCCCAGCACCGCGGCCCATCTCGTGCCCCAGCCGCTTGAGCCGCTGCCTGGCGGGCCCCGCCTGCCAGCCCGCTTCTGAGCCGCTGGTGCCTCGACCCCACGCGTCAGCGGGGAGGGGTCATCCCCTACCTCCGAATCGCGCGGAGGAGCCCCGCCACCGCCCGATTTCGCGCTCGAGCGCGCGGAACGAGGTTCCCCGGCCTATAAAGGCCCGTAACCCTGTGCACCGCCCGCCCGCCGAACCCTAGCGAAGCCCCGCCGCCATCTCCTAAACCCTGGCCGCGTCGCGCCGTCGCCATAGCCATGGAGCCGAAGTGCCGCCGCCGTCGATCTCCGTATCCTCTCCGTCTCCATCGACAAGAACACCTGCCCGAGCTCCTCCATCGCGCAAGGAACTCAGTGGTGCCCCTAGTTCGCCTCCTCCCCCTTCTCTTTGCCCCGCGCGCGCTCACCGGAGCAAGCCACCGCCGCCGAATCGCTCTGCCGCGTGCGCAGTCGCCTCCGGCCTGCATCGGTGGACGTGGACCCCTGCATCGGGTTCGCGACGTCGAGCCGCACCCGCCCATGTCCTCGCTTCGACCATCCGTGCGCCGTAGGCCCTGCACCGCCCAACTCCGGCGAGCCTCCGCCGCGCGCCACCGCTAGGAGCGCTGCTCCGGCGAACACGCCCTGCGCGGAGATCCCCTGGCCATCCGATCCGAAGCGAACGGCTCAGATCTACCGGTCAACCGAGTCAGCGCCCGCGTCAGCAGCTGACGTGGCGCCACGTCATCGCCACGTGGGCAGCGACCTGGTCAATAGGTCAACACCGTGGTCAGCACCTTCAGTTTTGCGGTAAGGCCCCTGAGTTTTTTAGAAAATAACCCGCAGTCCACTAAAGTTCAAAACTAATTAGATCTAGGTCCTGTTTCTTTCAGTTTAACCCCTGGCGCCACTGGTATTTGTATATTTAATCCAAATTGCATTTTTAATTCTGTTTTAATTATTTAAAATACGAAAATTAGTTCTGCGTAATCACGGTTTTGCCACTGACCTAGTTTTAGCCATAGAATCCGCGTATTAATTCCGATTGAGCCCACTCTTGTCGCGTTAGTTTCATATCGCCGCGCTCTACGCAGTAGTATAAATATTTATCATGTAACTTATTTCTGAATTTATTGATTTAAATATAATTTGATTAATAGCTTTTAAATTAGAAATAATCTAGGGTTGTAATTCGGTTCTCGTTGCGTTGTGACTATATCGGTGTAATCTAAATATTAGCAATGCTATTTTTCTTTATCTCATGTTTATGAGTATAATTAATCCGATTAATGTTTCGAATGCATTCCTATTTAATTAATTTAAAAACACATTAGGATTACACTTTGGTATCTTTATAATCAAATGTGAACTCAAATACTTCTTAATTATAATTTGGTTATTTAAACATGAAGCACATAAATAATTTAAGTAATACTTATCTAAGTCTTTTTGAACTAAAAGTAAATTATGTTTATAATTTTGATCTTTTATAAATAAATAATTAAATGCTCACGTTATTAATATTAACTATAATGTTTCTTTATTAATTATACCTTGATTAGTTTTAACCTGATATATAATCACTTGATTAGTTTCTTTCATATAATCCATATTTCAAAACTATAAATGCTTAATTGGCTTCAGTGGTATATAATTACTTATAATAATTATGACTAAAGTTTAACTCCAGCTTTATAGTTTGGTCGACTCAACTTTTAGACAAAGTCTATCACCTCTTTTCATAAAATACGACCAGCGTATAGTCGCCTTCTCCGTTACTCTTCGAACCTCGAAAGTCGTGTCCGTTTAACGATAGCCCCGTTCTCAATCGTTCTTGCGTTGCCTCGATCGTAGCAACAAGTCGTGTCGTTTAGTGCGCTCTTTCTAAGCTTTTCTTTTGATTGTCGTTTGTTCTTAGTCATGATTGTTGTTTGTCTGTTTGTGTTGCTTGGTTGCTACGAGTAGAAGCGTGGTTCATCAACAGTGAAGATCAGGAGCTGAGGACCGACAGTCGAAGCAGAAGTTGGAGATCAGAAGAAAGAAGTCAAAGAATTCTGAGCAGTTATACACTGGGAATAAAGGCAAGTGCAGACACCCTTTGATCATATTGTACCTATGAACTTTAAATACATTTACTTTCCATTGCATGTGTCTTAATACTGCAAACCCTAAGGACATGACTAGTCTTCTACTATATTCCTTGTATACCTGGGTTTATACATGGGTAGTATAGTGAACAGTAGATATGCTTAGTTGCTCTACTCATCTAATCTATATAATAATAAAAAATAATGATCTTGCTT